>NW_025106824.1:0-22854 GCF_013123115.1 Colletes gigas
GGGGCCCCGTATAGGGCCACCGACTGAACCATTGCCACATAGAGGCGGCGAACTCGGCCCGCCGGGCCCCCCAGGTTGGGCAGAATCCGGCCCAAAGCCCCGACCATCCTCTTCCAACCGGGGGACCAGGCAGCGGAAATGCTCCTCGAAGCGCCAGTGGCTATCGAGGATCAGCCCCAGATACCTCATCTGGGGCTTCACCTCGATATTAGCCTCACCCACGCGGATCAGAGGGGGTGGCGGATCCTGCCGAGGTGAATGGAACGCTATCACCTCGGTCTTATGGACCGCCACCGTCATCCCCATCCCTCTGATCCGGTCGACGACGCGTTGCGCCCCCTCCTCCGCGAGACGCTTGGCCCTCCCCCAGTGCGCCCCGACGGCCAGCACCAGTGTGTCATCTGCATAACACACGGCGCTGACGCCGTCGGGGAGGTCGGCCCGCAACACTGCGTCGTACGCGATGTTCCACAGGAGTGGCCCGAGGACCGACCCCTGCGGAACCCCGCAGTACACCTCCCTCCGCATATGCCCATCCCGGCCCGGATACTCGATCCACCTGCCGCGGAGATAATCCCCGATGACCGCCCCGAGACAAGGGGGGACCCGATGATATTCGAGCCCCCTCCTTATCTCCTCCCAGGGCAGGGTGTTAAAGGCGTTGGCAATATCCAAGGATATTGCCAAAGCCACCCCTCCCCGGGAGACGGCCGACTCCGAGAGGGCCCTGACACGACCTATCGCGTCGATGGTCGATCGACCCTCCCGGAAACCGTACTGGCAGTCGGCCAGGCCGGGGGCACCCCGCGCCAGGTGCTCGACGAGGCGGGCAGCAATCACCCGCTCGAAGAGCTTGCCCACCTCGTCGAGGAGACAGATGGGCCGGTATGCGGAGGGAGACTCCGCGGGCCGACCCTCCTTCCGGAGGAGGACCATCCTCGCCACCTTCCAACTGGGGGGGGAATCGCCCGTCCCTCAGGCATCGGTCGAACAACCGCCTGAGGTCAGCCCCAAGGACGCCCTGGGTCAAGACCCAAACCCGGCCGGGCACACCATCCGGACCCGGGGCCGTGTTACGCGCCCCGAGCCGTCTGATGGCCGCGGCCAGCTCCCCCTGAGTGACCCCCAGTTCGGCCGCCCACTCCCTTGGGACTGCCGCCTCCGCCGGAGGACGTGGTCCCCTCACCCGAATTGGGAAAAGAGTATTGACCACGTCCTCCAGCAGCCGGGGGTCAAGACCCTAGGTGACGGGGGGCGCCCACGGGCGGAGCTTCTTCACCACCACCCTGTACGGGCGCCCCCAAGGATCGTCATCGAGGGTCTGGAGGAGATCCTTCCATGCCCGGGTCTTGGCCCGTTTGATGGCGACCTGCAGAGCAACCCGCGCCATCCGGTATGCCTCATACAGGTCATCTGCCCTTTTCGTGGGGAAAATCTTCGAAAGACTCCCTCCCACCTCTTTGGGGAGAGGCGGGAGGGGTGTGTGGGATTCCCCGCGCCCATTATAACGGGCGCGGGACCTACCCACTAAAAACCCCACGGTGACCCTTCCGCACGATTTGGGAGGATACCGGGAATCGCTCGAAGTATACTTCCGGTATCCTCCCCGTGCCCGCGCTTTGCGCCCACCCGCGGGGGGACAAACGGTCCCCCCGGTAATCGCCCTGTCTCATAGCGGCAGGACGAGGCCACATCGTCCTGCCGCCATCCGTCCCGGGGCCGCGTCTAGTGGCGGCTGCGAGCCCCAACTCGCAACCGCCGCGACCCCTTTTCTACCCCTCGGAGGCCGGCAGCTCATGGCCGCACCAGGCCACCGAGGGTGCCGCTCCGTGCGCCGGACCCGGACAGGAGGCACTGCCACCCCATCCGGTCCGACCCTACGCCGCCTGGCGGGAGGGGGCTCCTATCAGGACCCCCCTCCCAGCCTGGGTCATGCGCCACGCCGAGGGGGCCGCCCGCGTCGCCTGACGCCCAGGCGACGCTCTCTCGCCACCAAACGAGCGCGAGCCTCAGCACGCCGCTGACGCTCGCGCTCCCTTCCCGCGGTCTCCTTCTGCAACATTACGATTTCGCAGAAGGAGGCCACGGCCCTCCACTTCTCCTCGCTGCCGAGCATGGCGCGCACCATGCCCGGCAGCGAGACATCCCGCCCGATGACGCCGATCAGGACACGGCGTTCACCCTCCCATGCAGCGCATACCTCGAGGGTATGTTCCGCCGTGTCCTGCTCAGCGTCACAATGGCAGCAACGCGCCGTCGGCTCCTTCCCTATCCGGCACAGGTATCTCCCGAAGCTGCCATGCCCCGAGAACACCTGTGCCATCCTGTAAGTGAGGCTTCCATGGCCTCTGTCCAGCCACTCACATAGGAGTGGCCGAACAGCCCCGACTGTCCGGTGCCCCGCGGTAGGCAGAGCCAACCGCTCTTGCCACGCGTGCACCACGGACTGCCGGGCCTGGCGCTTCAACTCGCCCCAAGCAGGTTCCTGCACACCCGGGACCGCCCCCACCCCCGCGCGACGGTCGACGCGGTGACGATACATCATCGCGTGCGACCGCGCGAGGAGATCCATGGGCGGCATCCCCGCAAGAACCGTCGCCGCCTCATGTGACACGGTCCGGTACCCGCGGACGACCCTTAGAGCCATCCGCCTCTGCACCCGACGCAGCATAGTCATGCCGCGCCGGGAGGCCGCCAGGTCGTCCGCCCAGACGGGGGCCCCGTATAGGAGCAGTTAGTTAGTTAGTTCGTCAGTTAGTTAGTTAGTTTGTCAGTTATTTAGTTAGTTTGCAGTAAATTAGTTTGATTCTCAGATAGCTAGTTAGTTTGCAGTTAGTTAGCTAGTTTGTCAGTTAGTTAGTGAGTTTGCAGTTAGTTAGATAGATTAAGTGCAGTTAGTTAGATAGATTGCAGTTAGTTTGTTAGTTTGACAGTTAGTTAGATTGTTTGCAGATAGTTAGCTAGTTTGCAGATAGTTAGTTAGTTTGTCAGTTAGATAGTTAGTTTTTCAGTTAGTTAGTTAGCTTGTCAGTTAGTTAGACCGGTTGTCACTTAGTTAGTTATATTGTCAGCTAGATAGTTAGTTTGTCAGTTAGACAGTTATTTTGTCAGTTAGTTAGTTAGTTTGCATTGTGTTAGTTAGTTTGTAAGTTAGTTTAATGGTTTGCAGTTAATCAGTTTGTTTGCAGTTAGTTAGCTAGTCTGCAGTTAGTTAGATAGTTTGCAATTGTTTAGTTAGTTTGCAGCAAATTTGTTTGATTGTCAGTTAGTTAGTGTTTGCAGTTAGTTAGTTAGTTTGTCAGTTAGTTAGTTAGTTTGTCAGTTAGTTAGATTGTTTGCAGTTAGTTAGTTAGTTTGCAGTTAGTTAGTTAGTTTGCAGTTAGTTAGTTAGTTTGCAGTTAGTTAGATTGTTTGCAGTTAGTTAGTTAGTTTGCAGTTAGTTAGATTAGTTTGCAGTTAGTTTAGTTAGTTTGCAGTTAGTTAGTTAGTTTGTCAGTTAGTTAGTTAGTTTGTCAGTTAGTTAGTTAGTTTGCAGTTAGTTAGTTAGTTTGTCATGTAGTTAGTTAGTTTGCAGTTAGTTAGTTAGTTTGTCAGTTAGTTAGTTAGTTTGTCAGTTAGTTAGTTAGTTTGTCAGTTAGTTAGTTAGTTTGCAGTTAGTTAGTTAGTTTGTCAGTTAGTTAGTTAGTTTGCAGTTACTTAGTTAGTTTGTCAGTTAGTTAGTTAGTTTGCAGTTAGTAGTTATTTGCAGTAGTTAGCTAGTTTGCAGTTAGTTAGTTAGTTTGCAGTTAGTTTAGTTAGTTTGTCAGTTAGTTAGTTAGTTTGTCAGTTAGTTAGTTAGTTTGCAGTTAGTAGTTAGTTTGCAGTTAGTTAGTTAGTTTGCAGTTAGTTAGTTGTTTGCAGTTAGTTAGTTAGTTTGTCAGTTAGTTAGTTAGTTTGCAGTTAGTTAGTTAGTTTGTCAGTTAGTTAGTTAGTTTGTCAGTTAGTTCGTTAGTTTGCAGTTAGTTAGATTATTTGCAGTTAGTTAGTTAGTTTGCAGTTAGTTAGATGTTTTGCAGTTATTTAGTTAGTTTGCAGTAAATTAGTTTGATTGTCAGTTAGTTAGTTAGTTTGCAGTTAGTTAGATTGTTTGCAATTAGTTAGTTAGTTTGCAGTTAGTTTGATTGTCAGTTAGTTAGTTAGTTTGCAGTTAGTTAGTTAGTTTGTCAGTTAGTTAGTTAGTTTGCAGTTAGTTAGTTAGTTTGTCAGTTAGTTAGTTAGTTTGCAGTTAGTTAGTTAGTTTGTCAGTTAGTTAGTTAGTTTGCAGTTAGTTAGATGTTTTGCAGTTATTTAGTTAGTTTGCAGTATAGTTAGTTTGATTGTCAGTTAGTTAGTTAGTTTGCAGTTAGTTAGATAGTTTGCAGTTAATTAGTTAGTTTGCAGTTAGTTAGTTAGTTTGTAAGTTAGTTAGTTAGTTTGCAGTTAGTTAGTTATTTGCAGTTAGTTAGCTAGTTTGCAGTTAGTTTCATAGTTTGCAGTTATTTAGTTAGTTTGAAGCAAATTTGTTTGATTGTCAGTTAGTTAGTTAGTTTGTGTTAAATTAGTGAGTTTGTCATTTAATTAGTTAACCTGTCTATTAGTTAGTTAGGTTGTCTGTTTAAATATCGCGTTAATTCGAAGCATATAAGAATAGTAGAATATTATTCGTCACCCGGTATTGTTTTCTGCGTATGTAACCGACTCGAGACTGTTCGACTCTCGTGTCCGCTACGCGAAAACAAGACAGGTTATAAAAACTGTCACATACGGATTTCTTCGAAACATCACGCGATCGACGAAACTACGCGTGATTTCGAGCTAACGTTTCGGCGCGTGTATAAAGAGAAGGTACGACAATAATAAGTTGGACAAAGACGAATTCAAATTCGTCTACAGCGCCGCTAGTCGGAGATTCTCCCCCTCCGAATTTGACTAACCGTGCTGGATCGTCACTCTTAACTTGGAACCGGCAGTGAGCAGATGGGCATACGATCCCGCTCCCCCGGAATTTCCAAGACGTTCGAATAGTTTCGAGTCACTCGAACTTTCGACGAAATTGTAAACGTGGGTTGGAAGTGCAGTACGAGAACGGATTGGGAATCCATCCGGTACCGTCAATACTTCCGCAAAACCCGTTTACAATTTAAAATCAAAGAGTCGTAAACGTGGACAGGAAGTTCAAATACGGAACGGATTGTAAAACAATCCTATACCGTGAACTTCCACAACCCGTTTACTACTTAAAAGAGCCGTAAACGTGAACAACAAGTTCAATACGGAACGGATTGGAAAACAATCCTATACCGTGAACAACAAGTTCAATACGGAACGGATTGGAAAACAACCCCATCCCGTGAACCTCCGCAGGACGTTCAATACGGAACGGGTTGTAAAACAACCCCATCCCGTGAACTTCCGTAAGCCGTTTACCATTAAACAGATTAGGTCGGAACACGACCTGATCCAAAGACTGTAAAGATCTCGCAGGTTATAATCCGAGATTTCGAATTCAGCAGTGGGTACGATCCACCTCAGCCTGAATACAGACACGTATCGCTGTAATCAGAGGTCGTGTCCGAAGTATTCAGCAGTGGCTACGACCCACCTTGGTCTGAAAAATAAAAAGTAAAAGAAAACACGTATCGCTGCAATCAGAGGTCGTGTTTAAGGTATCGAGGTTGACTCTCGTACCTCTCTTGTAAATCAAACGGTTCGGAACCCACAATCCAGGGGTGTATAAAATACCCTGGGTGGATTTACCACCTTCTAGTCGAAGTGTGGGACAACTTTCACTCCCAGCTTACGACGAATCAGCAGAATACCTCCAAAGATCGCCAGTCTAGTACGGTCACTGTGCGTAGGACGTTAATTCATTAAGCTACGTGGTGTCAGGCCCAATCGTAAGTCGACCCAAGGGCGCCGTTGGCACACCTGCATCACACCGTGCCCGTACGCACGCAATAAGGTGGTAAAAAAGGGCCGAGGAGCGGGTACGGTTGCAGCCTTACAACCTCCACCCGTTACCCTCTCCTACGATAGTCGAAACCTGCAGTCGGGAAAGAAACGAGGTTGAATCTCGTCTTCCCCAAAACTGCAATCAGCTGTTTCCCGGTTTAAAGGGAACGCACACAAACATATACAGTCCACTAGCTTAGCTGCGTAACGCGGCGGCTGAGTTTCCCGCTCCTGAGTGCGACAAGCACATCAGGAGCGCGTGAACATTAAAACGAGACGGAGAGAGTGACAAACGTTACCGTATATTTACATCTCGTTCCGTCTCTTTTGTTTCAGAACAGCGTGACGCGAGCACACGCCAGACGCCAGTCAGACAGGCGAGGTTTTTGTCGCGTATAATCTAATTAAGACAGGCTGTTCGCATTTAAAGGTCCACAATAAACGACGTCGTCGAACTCTTTCGACGACGTGAAATTATATATAACGTGTGACAATTACTTTTCCATCCTCCTATTCCCTCGTGATCCGGACCCCCGTTAGACGAGGTTCTCAAATCAGTGTTTGAGCCCTCCACATTCTAACATAAGTTAGGTAGTTTGTTTGCAGTGAGTTAATTATTTTGCCTGTTAATTTGTTAGCCTGCATTAAATTAGTTAATTTGTCAGTTAATTAGTTATTTTGTCAGTTAGTTAGTTAGTTTGTCAGTTAGTTAGTTAGTTTGTCAGTTAGTTAATTAGTTTGCAGTTAGTTAGATTGTTTGCAGTTAGTTAGTTAGTTTGCAGTTAGTTAGTTGTTTGTCAGTAGTTAGTTAGTTTGTCAGTTAGTTCGTTAGTTTGCAGTTAGTTAGATTAGTTTGCAGTTATTTAGTTCGTTTGTCAGTTAGTTAGTTAGTTTGTAGATAGATAGTTAGTTTGTCAGTTAGTTAGTTAGTTTGCATTGATATTAGTTAGTTTGTAAGTTAGTTAGTTAGTTTGCAGTTAGTTATTTAGTTTGTCAGTTAGTTAGTTCGTTTGTCGGTTAGTTAGTTAGTTTGTCAGTTACATTGTTAGTTTGTCAGTTAGTTAGTTAGTTTGCATTAAATTAGTTAGTTTGTTAGTTAATTAGTTAACATGTCTATTAGTTAGTTTGGTTGTCAGTTAGATAGTTTGTCTGCAGTTACTTAGCCAGTTTGTCAATTAATTAGTTAGTTTGCATCAAATTAGTTAATTTGTCAGTTAGTTAGATTATTTGCAGTAAGCTAGCAAGTTTGCAGTTAGTTAGATTGTTTGCAGTTAGTTATTTAGTTTGTCAGTTATTTAGATAGTTTGCATTAAATTAGTTAGTTTGCAGTTAGTTAGTTAGCTTGTAAGTTAGTTAGTTAGTTTGCAGTTAGATAGTTAATTTGTCAGTTAGTTAGTTAGTTTGCAGTAAATTAGTTAGTTTCTCAGTTAGTTAGATTGTTTCCAGTAAGTTAGCTAGTTTGCAGTTACTTAGATATTTTGCAGTTATTTAGTTAGTTTGCAGTATAATAGTTTGATTGTCAGTTAGTTAGTTAGTTTGCATTAAATTAGATAGTGTGCAGTTAGTTAGTTAGTTTGTAAGTTAGTTAGTTAGTTTGCAGTTAGTTAGTTAGTTTGTCAGTTAGTTAGTTAGTTTGCAGTTAGTTAGTTAGTTTGTCAGTTAGTTAGTTAGTTTGTCAGTTAGTTAGTTAGTTTGTCAGTTAGTTAGTTAGTTTGCAGTTAGTTAGTTAGTTTGCAGTTAGTTAGTTAGTTTGTCAGTTAGTAGTTAGTTTGTCAGTTAGTTAGTTAGTTTGCATTAAATTAGTTAATTTGTCAGTTAGTTAGTTATTTTTTTGCAGTTAGTTAGTTAGTTTGCAGTTAGTTAGTGTCCAGTTCCAAACCTTCACAGCTTCGGAAAGTCCCCATTGTGCCGCAAAATTCTAAACTCCTTAAAGGCACGTACCAGCAATAAACTCGTACGTCAGTCGATGTCGCATCAGTCCCCTTTTAAGATTATTTTTTGGAACTCACAGAAACTTTCTCTTTTACGGTTCTTACGGCCTTGCAAGTATGATTTACAAATCCAGCGAACCTACGACTCTATTGCGTACGTCTCCACCGGTGGTCATCACCTGGGCTCGACCGTCATTTCCGCCCGTACCAAGGCCAGCCCAGGTTCAATCCTTAAACTCAAAATAAATACCTCCAAGTACGGAGGCGGATCCTCGGTTAGAAGACACCCCCCCAAATTTTGACTCCCATTCCAACGGAATTTTCATCTTTAAATACCACCGACAGACTCCGCGCAGGCAGTCTTCATCAAAAATCAGATTCGAAACGACATCACTCTCTCAACCCGAACATATCATTTACACAGGGTTTAAATTACTAGTTATTATTATAAGTGTTATTGTTATCATAAATAGAAATTAGATTGTGTTCAATAAGGTTCTTCACAGTCCTTCCGTCCCATTACATCGTCGCGGAATTCGCGGAAGTGACCTTACAACTCACTTTAATAAAATTGCGATTGCTAGGACGGTTCAAATTGGTCCTTCGAGCCGGATTTAAAGTGCAGTTCAGTGACAGTGAAGGGAATTACAAACACATAGACTAATAAACAATTTAAAATCATAAGCAATGGCCAACGCCGAGTTAAGAGATCTCGTGGCTCGTCGGGGGGTAATCAAGGGGCATCTGACCCAATTCAAAACATTCCTCGTGAAATATCGTGACGAACCTGATACGGTTAAATTATCGGTAAAACTGGCACGCTTGAATAAGAGCTTCGATAATTTCGAAGAAGTGCAAGGCGGCATCGAGCGTCTGGATGAAGGAGGAAACCAGGCTGTTGAAAGGGACACCATCGAAGAATTATACGATGACCTGATAACGTCCGCCGAAAAACTACAGGCAAGCAGCAGGAAACAAAGGACAGAGGCAACACAACCCGGACCCTCGCCTACCTGCTCAACTACGGGCGACAACGGAGTAAAACTACCGAAAGTTGACCTGCCGAGGTTCGACGGACGAGTGGAACAATGGTTGGCATTCAAGGATCAATTTTCATCATTGATCGACAATCAGGTAACCCTTTCCAACATTCAAAAATTGCACTATTTGCGATCCGCGTTATCGGGAGAAACTTCCAGAGTCATCGAATCACTCGACACCACCTCCGAAAATTACCTTCACGCGTGGGAATTATTAAACCAAAACTACGCCAACAAACGATTAATGGTGTGGCGGCACGGAGAATTGTTAATTCAGGCACCCGCGATAGAACGAAATTCAGCCACATCATTACGACAGTTTACAAATCATATCCGCCAACACCTGCGATCCTTAAAGGCACTAGGCCAACCCGTGCAGACCTGGGACACGGTAATAATATTAACGATACTACCGAAGCTCGACCGCGACACGCGCTTGGAATTCGAAGAACCCTACAAACCCGATCAAATTCCGACATTAGAAGAGCTATTAAGTTTTCTTACCGACAAGGCCAGGTGCCTGGAAACCGCCGATGAACACACGAGGCTGATCAATGTCACACCAAGACCAACCATAAGGGCGGTCTCAACCGAGTCGGTAAGGGTATCCCGCCCGAAACCCATACAGACATTCAACACTATCACGTATCCATGCGCTATTTGCAAGAGTACCGACCACCGCGTATTCGAATGCGAAGAATTACACAAACACTCAACACCCAAGCGGATCGCGTTAGTGAAGGAATAGAACTTATGTTCTAATTGTTTACGAAGAGGACATAAGACCGGCCAATGCAGATCGATACGGTGCCGAATTTGCGATCATTCACACCTCACATTGCTCCACGAATACCCCCCAGAGACAATACAAGAATGACAACCACAGACAGGGACCCGACAACACACTTCTTTCACAGCAAGCACGACAACACAAGAGCTAATGACCACTGCTATGATCAGGGTATGCGGAAAGGGAAAGAGAGAAGTCAATTGTAGGACGTTGCTAGATACCTGCTCCACCGCAAACTTTATTAGCGAGGATTTAGTTAATTTCCTACAATTGCCGAAAAGGCAGTGTTCAGTTCCGATAAGCGCACTGAACTCATTATCAACAACATGCAAGCACACAACAACAGCAACCATCTAATCAAACCACACGACATTCGAGAAGACACTCAACTTCTTAATTCTTCCCATGATATCAAATCTTATACCAATCGAATCAATCAAGCACAACGCAAGCATACCATCAAACATCAAACTAGCCGATCCTTCATTCAACCAACCAGCACCAGTCCAAATGTTATTAGGTACGGGTCCCACCTTATCGATTCTTAGCATCGGACAAATAAAACTCCAATCATCACCAGAATCCGAACTCATACTCCAAAAAACCCAACTGGGTTGGATTGTCGGAGGAAGCGTCACCACAGGGCAACCAGACAGAACTCTAGATAAGACAGGAACGTGTTACACGACGACCCTTCAACTGGACATGGACAGATTCTGGAGGCTGGAGGAAGGCCCAACCAAACCATACCTTTCTCCCGAGGAAACGGCAGCAGAGGAGCACTTCGTCGACAATACACACAGATTATCAAACGGCAGGTATTCAGTAGCTTTACCCTTCAAAGAAACCCACAGGCGATTAGGCGATTCGCGTTTAAGCGCATTGAAGAGGTTTTACTCTTTGGAGAAAAAATTGAACACCGACCCAGAATTGCACAAACAATACTCAGCGGTGATCCAGGAATACCTCAAATTGTGACATCTATCCATCGCTGAAAACATCGATCAGCCAGGCTTCTACCTACCATACCACGCTGTGTTCAAGAAGGGAAATCAAACGACAAAGGTGCGAGTGGTTTTCGACGGCTCAGCCAAATCAAGCACAGACGTCTCGTTGAACGATACGTTAATGGTTGGACCGTGCCTTCAGGATGACATATTCGCATTAACAATCAGATTTCGTTTATACAACTACGTCTTGATTGGCGATATCGAGAAGATGTACCGCCAAATACTCATACGAGAGGAAGACCGTAAATTTCAAAGGATTTTCTGGAGAGACACGGACGGAAAGGTAAAAACATATTCCTTAAATACAGTGACGTTCGGATTATCTGCAGCCCCATTCCCTGCAATTCGCTGCATACAACAATTAGCAGACGACGAAAGGGAACACTTTCCAATAGCAGCAAAAATCACAAAACGAGACTTTTATGTGGACGACCTGATCACTGGCACTCAAGGTCGCGACGAAACGAGACAACTGCGAGACGATATCATCGAACTGCTCAAACGCGGCGGATTTCATATCAGGTAATGGGCATCAAACGACATCTCATTATTAAATGATCTGCCAGACGGTACGATAAATTTGTCATTTCATTCTGGCGAGGACACCACATTAAAAACATTAGGTATTTCATGGGATCCACGAAACGACTCCATTGTTCATTCAGTCAAACCGATATCCACCACACAAAAAACAACAAAACGATCCATTTTATCCGAAATATCCAAGATTATTGACCCGCTCGGGCTGCTGGGTCCGGTCATCATCATTGCCAAGATCCTTTTACAACAATTATGGCTCTTAAAGTTGAATTGGGATGAATCAGTGCCGGCCCACATCCACACTACATGGTCCATGTTCTGCTCTGAATTAAACCTACTCAACAACATGACGTTTCCCCGAAAAACCGTGTTGACCAACACCGACGAAGTCCAACTGCATGGCTTCTGTGATGCGAGTGAGAAAGCCTACGGCGCCTGCATCTATTTGCGAGTTTCAAACCAGCAACAGACAGAATGCAAACTCCTCTGCGCAAAATATAAGGTAGCTCCGCTGAAGGTAGTCTCAATCCCACGCTTAGAATTGTGCAGCGCTTTACTACTGGCCAAACTATACCGTACCGTCGTGCACGCCACGGATCTAAAAATTCACAGGACCGTATTCTGGACCGACTCTACCATCACACTGCATTGGATACGCACAGAACCGACCGCTTTAAAAACCTTTGTAGCAAATCGCGTAGCAGAAATCCAAGAAACCACAGTTACATCCAACTGGCGACATGTGCCCTCCGAAGATAATCCTGCAGACATCATCTCAAGGGGACAACTGCCAAGGGACTTCATGGAGCAGTCGATATGGCAGGACGGCCCTTCTTGGATCACCGAGAACGAAACAAATTGGCCCAATTTTCAGCTACAACAAATCGACAACCTCCCCGAAAGACGAGAAAGAGTCTGCCTATTCACTGCTGCCACACCAAACGAAATCTTGCATCGATACTCCAATTTCAACCAACTAATCCGAATTACAGCTTACTGCCTCCGCTTCAGACAATTCGGAAGGTTCAAGGGGAACCTACAGTTGGAAGAATTAACGAACGCGCACAACAGAATCATCAAACTATTGCAAGAAACCATCTTTCACCAGGAGATCCACGATCTGCGCAACAAGGGAACGGTGGACAAACGGAGCAGACTGGCAACACTGTCCCCATTCATCGACGTGGAAGGTCTACTACGGGTCGGAGGCAGATTGAGGCACTCTAATTTAAATTACAATCAGAAACATCCAACAATCCTGCCAAAATCGCATCATGTCACCACCATCATAATTAAACAATACCATCTCCAGAATCTACATACAGGGGCGTTATCCACATTACACAACATCCGGCAAAAATACTGGCCATTAGACGGACGGAACCAAGTCCGAAAGATGATCCGCACCTGCATTAAATGTTTTCGAGTCGATCCTCCGCGCAGCCAGTACATCATGGGTGACTTACCACCCACCAGAATTACGGAAACCCGTCCATTCACCTGCGTGGGTATCGATTATTGCGGCCCATTTTACATTAAGGAGAAAAAATACAGAAACCGAAACAAACTAAAAACTTACGTCGCAGTGTTTGTATGTTTGGCAACTAAGGCGGTACATTTGGAGTTAGTCAGCGATATGACTACGGAAGGTTTCATCGCTGCTCTGCGCCGTTTCATCGCCCGAAGAGGCAAATGCAGCCATATTTACTCGGACAACGGGTCAAATTTCATCGGAGCCCATAACGAACTACGTGAACTACATCTGCTAATGAACTCCACCATACATCAAGAGAAAGTGAATAATTTCTCGTCCGACGAAGGAATACAATGGACATTCAATCCTCCCCACTCTCCAAATTTCGGAGGATTATGGGAAGCCGCAGTGAAGTCCATGAAGCATCACCTCAAAAGAGTAGTCGGACAAAAATTATTCACCTTCGAAGAACTCACCACTTTCGTCGTTCAAATCGAGGCAGTCCTCAACTCACGACCATTAACGCCTCTCTCCTCCGATCCTACGGACCTGCCCGCCTTAACACCGGGTCATTTCTTAATAGGAGCACCACTAACCGACATCCAAGAATTTGATTTCAGATCCATACCACAGAATCGTCTCTCTACATGGCAACACATACAGAAGGTACGACGCGATTTCTGGGCTCGCTGGCATAAGGGGTACCTGAATCAGCTAACCGTACGACAGAAATGGACCCACGGCACACACCCCATCAAGGAAGGTACACTGATCATCGTCCGAGACGACAACTTACCACGCCTTCAATGGAAACTCGCCAGGGTGGTCACCATTCACCCCGGTCGTGATGGGGTCGTTCGAACGGTCACTGTTCGAACCTCGACTTCAACCATAGTTCGAAATATTCGAAGCTTAGCCCCATTACCCCTAGAAGATAAGATTTAATTACAATATCATTATCTACCTTGTACATGCTCCGCACGCGAAACTATTGTATTCTTTTTCTGTACCACTTCGTAACATAGTTTATCAAATTGAACCAACGGTTCAACGGGGGCCGGCATGTCCAGTTCCAAACCTTCACAGCTTCGGAAAGTCCCCATTGTGCCGCAAAATTCTAAACTCCTTAAAGCACGTACCAGCAATAAACTCGTACGTCAGTCGATGTCGCATCAGTCCCCTTTTAAGATTATTTTTTGGAACTCACAGAAACTTTCTCTTTTACGGTTCTTACGGCCTTGCAAGTATGATTTACAAATCCAGCGAACCTACGACTCTATTGCGTACGTCTCCACCGGTGGTCATCACCTGGGCTCGACCGTCATTTCCGCCCGTACCAAGGCCAGCCCAGGTTCAATCCTTAAACTCAAAATAAATACCTCCAAGTACGGAGGCGGATCCTCGGTTAGAAGACACCCCCCCAAATTTTGACTCCCATTCCAACGGAATTTTCATCTTTAAATACCACCGACAGACTCCGCGCAGGCAGTCTTCATCAAAAAATCAGATTCGAAACGACATCACTCTCTCAACCCGAACATATCATTTACACAGGGTTTAAATTACTAGTTATTATTATAAGTGTTATTGTTATCATAAATAAAATTAGATTGTGTTCAATAAGGTTCTTCACAGTCCTTCCGTCCCATTACATCGTCGCGGAATTCGCGGAAGTGACCTTACAACTCACTTTAATAAAATTGCGATTGCTAGGACGGTTCAGTTAGATAGTTTGCAGTAAATTAGTTACTTTGTCACTAAGTTAGTTAGTTAGTTGGTTTGCAGTTAGTTAGTGAGTTTGCATTATATTAGTTAGTTCGTCAGTTATTTAGCTAGATTGCAGTTTGTTAGATAGTTTGCCGTACATTGGTTATTTTGTCAGTTAGTCAGTTAGTTTAGATTGCTGTTAGTTAGTTAGTTTGTCAGTTAGTTAGTTAGTTTGGTGTAAATTTCTTAGTTTGTCAGTTAGTTAGTTAGTTTGTCAGTTAGTTAGTTAGTTTGCAGTTAGTTAGTTAGTTTGCAGATAGTTAGATATTTTGCAGTTATTTGGATTTGTTAGAGCACTCAGGGGCTCTAACTGTATGGTTCCGGACGAGGGAGAAGATTGGGTAGAGAGAATTGGTACAAGTTTTCAATTAACTTTTTTATTACGAAAACATAAATCAAGAAATACAAATTACAAAAAACTTAACCGAACAAAAGAAATTGACAGGGACGACGGCTCAGACCCTTCGGCCGCGTCTCCTCTCTTCCTTTCCTTCTAAGGTCTTCTGTAACAAAAATTATACAAGAAGTATAATTATTTGCGGACAGCTATTATGTTAACGCGCTCGTCAGCTGTTTATCTCTCGCTCCAAGCGACCGTATGGTGTGCTCGAAGGAGAGTTAACTGCCGATTTGGCACAGAAACAAGTGGACTGTATTGTTTTGTTTTGGTCAGTGAAATTCGCTCGCTACGATCTCACCGACGCACGTAACCGGGTAGACGAGATTGTCCTTCGTTCTACCGGGTTCGCTCAGCAATGCCACGGACGGGAAACCAAATGGAGGTTGTAAGGCTCGAAATGGGTATATCCCGCGAACACGCTCACCGTGCGGGTGACGTTCGGACGCCACCCACGCAAGAGGACGCTTCGTCCTGGTACGGGTACCTCGTCGGCGGTTCCTCAGGAACGGCCTGCGGCCTACCCACGCACCTGCCTCGACAGCGTTACCTTATCCTGAAGGAAACGCCCGGCAGCCCGCCGTGGTTCCCTCGTCGGCGGATCTCTTTACGAGGAACTGGCCTGCGGCTCGCCGAATTAGGGCGACGTCCTTTGCAATCACTAACCACCCTACGGTCACAGCCCAGTGTGGTTAACTCACAACTGGTAGTGGGTGTAGCGGTGGAAGGACGGTGCTTCGAACCCCTTTGCTCACAGTGGTCGCTTGTGCTCTACCTTGTCACCTCACGACTGGATCACTGGAGCGTATTCTCTAAAGCCCGGTGCACGGTGAACACAGCGAAGGGATACCAATACCTGGGTATCTACCTTCCGGTTGCACCTACGCCGTACGGCTTGAACGGGTGGTCGAAACTACCACTCCACCGGTCGGTGCACTCTATGTGGTACACCAGACGGGTGGTCCGAGTGGGTTCTTCGTTCCCTTCGATCGGTGAACCACCACCAGGAAATATCAGTATATCGATATTTCCGTTACAGTGGCTCTAAACGTATTCACTTGGAAAGGTCTCAAGGTGCTGAACACCGAGTCCCTAACGTCGCAGTCGCGGCAACGAATTGCAACGTTCAATCACAATCCTGCGTCTACGATCGCATCACGCGCGGCGTGCCCTGCGATCGCTGCAACGACAGGCAGGTTGTCCTTTATTTTCGTGGGAAAATCTCAAGTCGCTTTGACGAGATTTTCCTTGAATGAATCTATTTGCTGTCCGCGTATTAACAAAGAGTGAGCTGAAGGCTTCGACTCTTCGGAGCTCGTGCGAGAAAACGGAGCGAGATCGCTAACAGGTCTGCTCCCGATCGTCGACGGCTCAGTACTGGACCGTGACGATCTGCAAGCAGCGACGGCCCCGGCTGGGCTCCGTCGCGCAAGCGCAGAACCGCGTAGCGACAAAACACGCTTCTGAGCCCGGGCGGCTACGCGCTACATGGACACGATGCGGCGCTGCCGCGTTTCGGCCGTCGATCTCGATTCGATAAATCGATTCTTCACTCTCTCTCTCGGCGCTAACAACACGATTTCTGGAATTTATTCTACGAATCCAGAATTCCAGTGAAGCTGACTAGCAAAAACACGTAAACGGCCGCGGTATACTGAACTGACGATGAAAAAATTCTTCGTCAGCAGAACCTTCTAAAATTACGCGAATTCATGATAGATACGGGAATCGCGGCCGAGTTTTTCTGTCTCCGACTCACGCGATATTTAAACAGGATTGTTACAGTTAGTTAGTTAGATTGTAAATTAGTAGTTAGTTTGCAGTTAGTTAGTTAGTTTGTCAGTTCCATAGTTAGATTGCAGTTAGTTAGTTAGTTTGTCAGTTAATAAGGTAGTTTGCATTAAATAAGTTAATTTGACTGTTAGATAATTAGTTTTTTGTAGTTAGTTAGTTAGTTTGCAGTTAGTTAGATAGTTTGCAGTAAATTAGTCACTTTGTCAGTTAGTTAGTAAGGTAGTTGGTTTGCAGTTAGGTAGTGAGTTTGCATTCTATTAGTTAGTTCGTCAGTTATTTAGCTTGATTGCAGTTTGTTAGATAGTTTGCAGTAAATTGGTTATTTTGTCAGTTAGTCAGTTAGTTAGATTGCTGTTAGTTAGTTAGTTTGTCAGTTAGTTAGTTAGTTTGGTGTAAATTTCTTAGATTGTCACTTAGATAGTTAGTTTGTTAGTTTGTCAGTTAGTTAGTTAGTTTGCAGTTAGTTAGCTAGTTTGCATTTAGTTAGATAGTTTGCAGTTAGTTAGTAGTTTGTCAGTTAGTTAGTTAGTTTGCAGTTAGTTAGATTTGTTTGCAGTTAGTTAGTTAGTTTGCAGTTAGTTAGATTGTTTGCAGTTAGTTAGTTAGTTTGCAGTTAGTTAGATTGTTTGCAGTTAGTTAGTTAGTTTGCAGTTAGATTAGTTAGTTTGCAGTTAGTTAGTTAGTTTGTGCAGTTAGTTAGTTAGTTTGCAGTCGGTTAGTTAGTTTGTCAGTTAGTTAGTTAGTTTATCAGTTAGATAGTTAGTTTGTCAGTTAGTTAGTTAGTTTGACAGTTAGTTCGTTAGATTGCAGTTAGTTAGATTGTTTGCAGTTAGTTAGATTGTTTGCAGTAGTAGTTAGTTTGCAGATAGTTAGCTAGTTTGCATTTAGTTAGATAGTTTGCAGTATTAGTTAGTTTGTCAGTTAGATAGTTAGTTTGTCAGTTAGTTAGTTAGTTTGCAGTTAGTTAGTATTTTGCAGTTATTTAGTTAGTTTGCAGTTAGTTAGTTAGTTTGTCAGTTAGTTAGTTAGTTTGCAGTTAGTTAGTTAGTTTGCAGTTAGTTAGATAGTTTGTCAGTTAGTTAGTTAGTTTGTCAGTTAGTTAGTTAGTTTGCATTATATTAGTTACTTTTGTAAGTTAGTTAGTTTGTTTGCAGTTAGTTAGTTTAGTTTGTCAGTTAGTTAGTTAGTTTGCAGTTAGTTAGTTACTTTGCAGTTAGTTAGATTGTTTGCAGTTAGTTAGTTAGTTTGCAGTTAGTTAGACAGTTTGCAGTTGTTTAGTTAGTTTGTCAGTCAGTTAGTTAGCTCGTCAGATAGATAGTTAGTTTGTCAGTTTGTTAGTTAGTTTGCATTATAATAGTTAGTTTGTAAGTTAGTTAGTTAGTTTGCAGTATATTAGCTTGATTGTCAGTTAGTTAGTTAGTTTGTCAGTTAGTAAGTTAGTTTGTCAGTTAGTTAGTTAGTTTTCCGTTAGTTAGTTTGTCGGTTAGTAAGTTAGTTTGTAAGCTAGATGGTTTGTTTGCAGTTAATTAGATAGCTTGTCAGTTAGTTAGTTAGTTTGGTGTGAATTTCTTAGTTTGCCAGTTAGTTAGATATTTTGCCGTTATTTAGATAGTTTGCAGTTAGTTAGTTAAATTGTAAATTAGTCAGTTAGTTTGCAGATAGTTAGTTAGTTTGTCGGTTAGTTAGTTAGTTTTCAGTTAGTTAGTTAGTGTGCAGTTAGTTAGATTGTGTGCAGTTAGTTACTTAGTTTGCAGTTAGTTAGTTAGTTTGCAGTTAGTTTGATAGTTTGCAGTAAATTAATTACTTTGTCAGTTAGTTAGTTAGTTAGTTGGTTTGCAGTTAGTTAGTGAGTGTTCAAACCGATCAACGGTTCTCCTGTGATAAAGTGAGAGAAGTGTCAGTGATTTGCGTTTCGCGAGAGTGTTCTCTCTCTTCCGAGTGCGTCAGAGCTGCCGGCTCTGGTGGGGAGAGAGGCGATCGGCAACCAAGGAGGCTAGCTTCGAAACGTTCCCCCGTATGTGACCTCGCATGCGCTGTCACAGGCACCGAGCCGACCTTTTTTTTTCGTGGGGAAAATCTTCGAAAGACTCCCTCCCACCTCTTTGGGGAGAGGCGGGAGGGGTGTGTGGGATTCCCCGCGCCCATTATAACGGGCGCGGGACCTACCCACTAAAAACCCCACGGTGACCCTTCCGCACGATTTGGGAGGATACCGGGAATCGCTCGAAGTATACTTCCGGTATCCTCCCCGTGCCCGCGCTTTGCGCCCACCCGCGGGGGGACAAACGGTCCCCCCGGTAATCGCCCTGTCTCATAGCGGCAGGACGAGGTCACATCGTCCTGCCGCCATCCGTCCCGGGGCCGCGTCTAGTGGCGGCTGCGAGCCCCAACTCGCAACCGCCGCGACCCCTTTTCTACCCCTCGGAGGCCGGCAGCTCATGGCCGCACCAGGCCACCGAGGGTGCCGCTCCGTGCGCCGGGACCCGGACAGGAGGCACTGCCACCCCATCCGGTCCGACCCTACGCCCGCCTGGCGGGAGGGGGCTCCTATCAGGACCCCCCTCCCAGCCTGGGTCATGCGCCACGCCGAGGGGGCCGCCCGCGTCGCCTGACGCCCAGGCGACGCTCTCTCGCCACCAAACGAGCGCGAGCTTCAGCACGCCGCTGACGCTCGCGCTCCCTTCCCGCGGTCTCCTTCTGCAACATTACGATTTCGCAGAAGGAGGCCACGGCCCTCCACTTCTCCTCGCTGCCGAGCATGGCGCGCACCATGCCCGGCAGCGAGACATCCCGCCCGATGACGCCGATCAGGACACGGCGTTCACCCTCCCATGCAGCGCATACCTCGAGGGTATGTTCCGCCGTGTCCTGCTCAGCGTCACAATGGCAGCAACGCGCCGTCGGCTCCTTCCCTATCCGGCACAGGTATCTCCCGAAGCTGCCATGCCCCGAGAACACCTGTGCCATCCTGTAAGTGAGGCTTCCATGGCCTCTGTCCAGCCACTCACATAGGAGTGGCCGAACAGCCCCGACTGTCCGGTGCCCCGCGGTAGGCAGAGCCAACCGCTCTTGCCACGCGTGCACCACGGACTGCCGGGCCTGGCGCTTCAACTCGCCCCAAGCAGGTTCCTGCACACCCGGGACCGCCCCCACCCCCGCGCGACGGTCGACGCGGTGACGATACATCATCGCGTGCGACCGCGCGAGGAGATCCATGGGCGGCATCCCCGCAAGAACCGTCGCCGCCTCATGTGACACGGTCCGGTACCCGCGGACGACCCTTAGAGCCATCCGCCTCTGCACCCGACGCAGCATAGTCATGCCGCGCCGGGAGGCCGCCAGGTCGTCCGCCCAGACGGGGGCCCCGTATAGGACCACCGACTGAACCATTGCCACATAGAGGCGGCGAACTCGGCCCGCCGGGCCCCCCAGGTTGGGCAGAATCCGGCCCAAAGCCCCGACCATCCTCTCCAGCCGGGGGACCAGGCAGCGGAAATGCTCCTCGAAGCGCCAGTGGCTATCGAGGATCAGCCCCAGATACCTCATCTGGGGCTTCACCTCGATATTAGCCTCACCCACGCGGATCAGAGGGGGTGGCGGATCCTGCCGAGGTGAATGGAACGCTATCACCTCGATCTTATGGACCGCCACCGTCATCCCCATCCCTCTGATCCGGTCGACGACGCGTTGCGCCCCCTCCTCCGCGAGACGCTTGGCCCTCCCCCAGTGCGCACCGAGCCGACCTGCGACGGGAGCGAGCGGACTGATCAGTCCTGTTCTGTGCGTTATTCCAAACGGGGCTCAAACTCAGCTGCCTGTTAGCTCCTGCTGTTCTGCAGCCTTCTTTTTGGCCTAATCTGAATTTGTCTCGTGGCATTCCGAGGCCAATTCGGACGTCGCTCTTCCTTTTCCTCTCGTGGGTCCGGTGCTTCTGTGTTCCTTTTAGGGATTAGTCTCGTGGTATCCGAGGCCCCCGTTCGAAGGAACACCGAATTTCTTACCAAAGAATCCCGAGCACGTGTGTTTCGTCTCGGGATTTCTCCGCGGTTGGGAATTCTTTCCCGTTCTATCAAGGCTGCTTCCCGTCTCTTGTCGGCTCCCTGTAGCGCGGCTCTGATTTGTACGCGAAATTGATTTGTTAATTTACCATATGGCCGTTTTGAGTTTACGCTATTTTGTATTTTTATTGGTACTGCGTGACTGTATGTATGCCGGCGACTATACGCTTCGCAGCTGCTTTGCTTTAAATAAAAGCTGTACCCCCTTGCCGGGTACTCTGTGTGTTTGTAAAACCAACAGGTCTCGCGTGATTTTCCCGACTTCACGACTATCCTTCCCCAGCATTATGTGTGCCACGCCCTCCACGGCACATTTTATGGTCCTTCGCGCCGGATTTTAGTCAAATCCTAATCGGAATTACGTGAGATACACGCGTTAGTCGTATAAACGGTTATTAAACGGTCCTTTGTTCAATTTAATCGGCACTGTGTCCGGTCATTGCTGTGTACACTCGCGCTCGAGTTTACCAACATGACCTCTGTCTCTACCGTTTCGAATCCTGTTGCCGCGATGTTCGCGGAACAAACGCTCAAATTGACAATACTTTCGAATTTCGTAAGAAATGTTAAGATGAAATGCCAAGGGAATTTTACCACAACATTCCTTCGCGGCCGTTTAAGCATGCTGACTACGCTGTGGGAACAGGTTCAGAATTTCCACGGTTGTATCGTTTCTTCTGTTCCTTCTTCTGAGCAAATCAATTACGGTTATTTTGCAGAGGATAAAATTAGCGTCGCTTCAGAAAACTACCTTGAGGCCTTCGATTACTTGAATGATCAGCTGGCTCTTATAGCTCCCACTCCTTTATCGCCCATTGGGGGGCACAATTCTACCGCGGAACATTTGCTCCCTCAACCTGGCCCTTCGGCCACTATCAAACTTCCGAAGTTGGACTTGCCCACCTTCAATGGGGATTTTAAGAAGTGGCCCCATTTCTCTGACGCGTTCTGCGCGGCCGTCAAGAACGTACAGCACCTTTCGAAGGCGCAGAAGATGCAGTACCTTGATGCCTGTTTGAGGGGAGAACCAAAGGATCTTATCGAGCACCTCGAGATTTGCGACGCGAACTTCGATATAGCCTGGGCATCCCTAGTCTCCGAGTACGCGCATCTCCGTGTGCTGGTCTCGGTACAGTTAGACAGACTTTGTGACCTGCCGTCTGTGCATCACGATAAAATAGACTCTCTAAAAAAGGGGAAAGCGGAGGTCGTCCAATCGCTGGCCGCTCTGAAGAAACTCAAATGCCCCGTAGAGGAAGTCGACTTCCTGGTAGTTCATCTAGCCGTTAGAAGGTTTGATACCGCCACTAGGCGTGACTGGGAAAATTCGTTAGGAGATTCGCGCGTACTACCGAGACTCGAGCAGTTGACCGCCTTTTTAGAGAAAAGAATCCGTGTGTTACTTATGACGCAACCCCATTCTACGGGTCCCAATGTCAGGACGCACAATTTCGTTGAAGCGAAGCCTAAACTGGTGTCTTCTTGCCCCTTCTGCAAGAACGATCATCCGCTTTATGCATGTCCGAAATTCAAGGATATCAACCCTCGAGCGCGGTATGAATTTGTCAGAGGGAAACAGGCCTGTATCAATTGCCTATCCTCTAAGCATACATCACGTGCTTGTCCAAGCAAATTTTCATGCAAGCATTGTAGGAAGCCTCACCATTCGCTGTTACATTTCGAAAACTCAAATAACGTGACGGTTAAACCGAAACAACCAGGGGAGGCCCCGAAGGACCCCCTGAATATAGACGCAACGGCGTGCCGTACCGTTTCTCTTGAACAGGAAACTAATTTAGCTAAGCATGCCCATACTTCGTGCAGGGTATCTCCGCCGACTTCGGAGTGTCCAAGGTCGGTCCCTGCTTTATTAGCTACCGCTTTGGTCCGTGTGCAAGCAGCGGACGGATCTCACGCGATCGTGCGGGCCTTGATTGACCAAGGGTCCGAAGCGACTTTTATCTCGAGCCCCTTAGCTCACGCTCTAAACCTTCCGCGCTATAAGGTCAGCACAACTGTGCAGGGGGTAGGCGGCCTCGTTTTAGGCTCGCTTAAACACGGCGTTTCTCTAACACTCTCGTCG
>NW_025106825.1:0-22278 GCF_013123115.1 Colletes gigas
GAATTTACTAAAGAGCTTTTCTCTGGAGAGAAAAATCTCTCTAGAGAAAAGCTCTGTAGTAAATCGGTACCTTAATTTTCGTCATATGACGTAGCGGGAAAATTCTCAAAGTTATTGTCATATGTTGCGTTAATCTTAAATTACACTTTTGCTTCTTAGCAAATCTATGATATAAATTTTGGAATACAATAGAGCTAGATGATCGTCATCTACCTCCATGGGTTGAGAGTTTTCCCTCTGCGCCTTTAACGAAGATTTCACAACGCAAATAGAGTTGACGCTGGCCGAAGAAAGTTTATTTCGTTTCTTTGTTTTTATGTCAGGTAACATGGAAAACAATCTTTCTGCATCGGCATTGGAATTTGGAAGTGATCTAATTGTATTTACTAATTTCATCAATTCAGGAAATTTAATTTTATAGTCCAAATTTCGCGTTAATAAAATTGTTTTCCAGAAACCATCGAATTTCATCTCGATAAGCGTCTGTCTACCTTTCGTTGTAAATTCCAAAGGCAATACTGACCATTCTGTTTGCAGTCCTTCGTCGAAACCGCCGAATTTCTTAGCGATTAAGAGAACATTTCTGAAGGAAATGTCTCTATTTGTATCATTTAATATAAAAGTTGGTTCAAAAACATACAACATGCTAAGAAATTCGTCATCGATTGGCAATCGATGACGAATTTCATTTGCAGCTGTAATATAAAACATTAAACAATTTTTCCTTACGGTTTCTACGATGTCGGACTTGCCTTCTGCATTCAGTTGATGCAGAAAATTAAGACACTCTGTTCCTAAATTTATACTATCAAATGGAAGTTGATTTTCGACTACAGAAAAATTCATCATTCTTACTAAATCCATGTGTTTCAAAAGCTGCGGTTTCAGAAAATTGCGTAATATATCGCATAAAAGTTCTGCCGCAGTCTTTTGAAACAAATGAATTCTTGTCTCTTGAGTTTGAAAGAAAATGCTAAATTTATAAAAAAACTCAAGAGCGTAATTTAGAAAATAAAGATATGCTTTGGCCTCTGGATTTTGCATCGAGATTAACAGACGTTCCCCGGACTCTGATTTCTCGCTTATTGTCAATTCTTGCAAAAAAAGCAATACAGAGTCCCAATTCTCTAAAAGTGTAACTACGGATGTATAATGCGATAACCATCGCGTAGAACACAATTTTAAAATTTTTCGGTCGGTTGTTTGAAAACATTGCTGAAATTCGCGGAATATAGCCGAACGTTTGGGACTACTGTATATGAAAGTTGCTACTTTTCGTAACAACTCCTCGCATATGTCTGGAATGGTATTGCACGCTTCGCGCACTACCATTGCAGACAGATGACACGGACAGCGGACAGTCAAAAATTTGTCCCTGCATTTTGTTGCAAGCTTTGTCATAAAGGACGAGTGTCGCCCTGTCATGACAGCAGCGTTGTCACATGACAACGCGACAATATTTTCGAACGGAATTTCTCTTTCTATCATGGCAATTTCAAATGTTTTAAATAAATTATCTGCGCCACAATTTCTGGCATCAAGATGTAATAATTCTACCAATTCCGTTCGAACATCCAAAGTCTCGGGTGCAACATAACGAACAAGAAACGTCGTCCATTTCTCGTTGGTCGAGTCGGATGTTTCGTCAATATAAATAGAAAATTTAGTGTTTTGTAAAACACTAGAAATACGTTTTGTTTCTAAAGGATACAAAACGTTTGATATAATATTTGAACACTTTGTTCGACCGAACGACATATGTTTCAAGACATCAGGATCTTGCCCAATGTCTTTGAAAACTTCAAGAATCGTCTCTGCGGTTCGATACGGAATATTTTTTCGGCTATTAATTTGGCAAATTTGATTTCCGCGGATTTTATCCTTTCATCCAACGACAGAGGCGATTCTTCGGATTGCGTCGTAAAATTATTATTCAATTTGTCTGCGTTATTGTTACTCTTTTTATAATTCTCAATGTGACACTGAGAATCGGCGTGATTATAAATCGTCGATAATCGACATGAAAATTGATTGTTGCAAACCGAACAGAACCACGAATAACGGGTCGCCGTCGACTTTATGCAACCATGGCTTGAAATAATCATTCTCAAGCCATTGAGGCATAAAAGTCCTTTTAGAAGTACTATTTTTTTATGACACCCAGATTCTCCGTGTCTATACACGTTTGAGGAACCGCAAGAATAAGACTTATTGCATAAAGTACAATAAAAACGACTTCTATCATGGGGTACTGCACGTATCCATGATTTAAACCTATGATCATTTATCTATGAAGATAAAAAACCGCGCTTACACTTATTCTTCGATTTCACAACCGTTTCCATGATATAAAAGCAGAAAAGCGAAAGAACAGAAAATTACAGAAATTACGCGAAAGCTTTTTTTCAATTTAAATATCTCAGAATGACCTACGGCACGTACCTTTAAATTTGTCCTGATGTTCGTCCTCGTCGACCGAATTCAACTGACTCAAGAGAAACAGCAGTGGCTCGAGCACGTGGCGATAGTGTTTTGTTTATACTGCTCGCGCATCGATGGGCCGTTGAAATGCCCGGACGAAGAAAGGACGTAGATATACATATAGCACAGTTCCCATAGGGTTTTAAAAGGCAATAATTAGAAATAAAGTTCTATTGAATGAATAGCAGTATATAGACGACAATTTAATATATTTCATTTTGCAGAAATGAATTTAGAGGGGAATCAAAAAAAAAGGAAAGAAGAATATAGACGTTCTAATATATGCCATGTGATAATGTTACAAAGAAATAACAATTTTTTACATTTCCCTCCTGATGGAAGTGACCACCACCTTCCCGTGGTTTCCATTGAACGGTAGCGTGCACGTTATTGTTTTACCTATCGTTACAATTATTTTGTTATGTAAAGTTAAGTCAAATATATAACATTTGATTGTGTGTAACAATTTGATACGGTTATTAAAAAACATAGTGAGAAAAGTCAGTAGTAATTTATTTCTGTAGCGTGCACGGTACTGGCTAAGAGTGGTTTTTCATTTTAATTAACCCTTAATTAACCCTTTACGAGTAAGACTGCTTTGAACAACATTATTCTAAAATATTTGTGGAATACGTTTTTTATGTGGTTTAGGTAGGTATGCAAGGCATAAGATTTCGTTTAATTTTTCCTGTCTAGGAAAGATAGGAGAAAAATATATTTGATCTTAATCCTTCATAAGATTTATATAAATCGCTTTAAAAATTTGTTACAAATGATGTGTATGTATCGAAATAATTATAAAACTAAAAACGTATAATCATCATTATATGGGAGCTGATCACGCTTAAAATATAATGAGACCTTAAAACGAGAACATAAAACTTAAATGTTAAGTTTCATTGAAATTCATTCAGCCGTTTAGACGCAATCATGTCAATAGCATAGGAACAAAAAAAAATATGTTTTTTTGTAGTAGTCACAATATGATGAGGGGGTTCTAAAACGTGTATTTCCGCTAAAAAAAATTTCGAAATATTTTTTTCGTTATTGAAATTCACTTAGTCGTTTAATGCATTCATGTTAATAGCATAGGAACAAAAAAAAATATCGTTTTTTTCAATAGTCACAATATGATCAGGGGGTCCTAAAACGTGTATTTCCGCTAAAAAAAAATTTCAAAATTTTTTTTCATTATGATACTTTATAAATTTCCTTATACCTTACATATAGGTCGGAAAGTAAAAATGCTGGGGCAGGCGAGGCTTGGAATCGTATGCCGCTTATCGCGAGGTCGTATTTCAGTTGTTTTGTCTTTTACAAGAGCAAGAAGGAAAGGCTCACACTAGCGTTCTTTATCGATTTGCCGAAGTTGTGCGAAGTGCCGAGCTCACGTACACGTGGCTCGTGCGGTAGCGTATGCCTGCTATCCCCACCATTCCGTTAGACGCTAAGGAAGTTCGTCGTCACTGTTGTCGATTTCGATGCACTCAATTATGCCCGATCTGGCCACACTGCACTCGGCATCCTCGCTTTCATATCGCACGTGTAAAATTCAAATTATGTCTAAAGAATTAAATCATAAAGGTACCATTACAAAAAATCGACATGCATCAAAATATTCAAGAAAAGAGGAAACATTTCTAAAACATATTTCTATCGAACAAATTGAAAAACTTTTGTGCAACCAAGATTCAACAAATATAAAATATGTAGAAGGACATCTACACATTAATCCTAATTATTACAAGTGTGCATATTTATCTCCATTTAATGACCAACGTGATATATTGATCAGTGGTCTGAGAGATAGAAATCGTGCTTTTGATAGGGACCGTGTTGTAGTCCGTATAAATCCTCCAGAAATGTGGAAAACACATTTGGATGGACAAAAGCAAAAAACAGGTGTTGTTGTTTGTATACGAAAAAAAGTACATTCAAGATCAACGATTGGATATTTAAAACAACAAGGCACATCTACATTTTTGTATCCCAAAGATAAACGTGTACCATTACTTACAATATATCCAGATTCATTGCCAAAGAAATTTGGAAGATAAGATAAAAACAAATTATTCTTAGCTACTATAACTAATTGGGTAAAACCTTACCTTGCAGTTGGGTATGATAATAACTAATAAACCCAAACAATTTGAAGTACTAAAGATCATTAGTATGTTGTAATAATTCCAGAAAAATTTTAAAGACAATTGGGACTATGGGTGATATATCTACAGAGTTGCATGCATTATTATTTGAACGTGATTTAGATGTGACGCCTTATAGTCAAGAAGTGATAAAAGGTCTTCCAGATAACAATTATGTATTAACAGAAAATGACATAAAAGACAGAGAAGATTGGAGAGATGAATGTGTGTTTACTATTGATCCTGATAATGCCACAGATTTAGATGATGCAGTTTCTTGCAAATTATTGAATAATAAAAATTATGAAGTAAATTCATCATTGTACAGAGAATTGTCTTTTATATACAACATGTTTCAAAACGATAGACTAAATTAAAATATACAAATTCTTTCTACAAAATGAAATGAAAAAGTCCATTACCATTCTACAATTTAAAGCTTGGTTTTCTAGATCTGTCTAGAAAATAAAGTCTCAAATTGCAAAATGATCAAGAACTTTTCAATTTTTCTTTGCATAAGAAATTTAAATTTTTGCTGAAAGTTTTAGCTTATCTCATCATTTTGAAACATTCTGTATAATTAATTTATCATATTCTTAAATGTCATATACAATTTTTTTATTATAGATTGGAGTACATATATCTGATGTTACTCATTATTTAGAATTTTTATCTCCATTAGATATTGAAGTTGCAAAACGAGCAACAACTGTTTATATGGCTGACAGAGTGTATCATATGTTACCAAAACAGTTATGTCAAATATGTTCTTTACTACCTGGTCAAGATAAGTTGGCTTTTTCTATTATTTATGAAATTACATCAGATGCAAAGATTGTCAAATCTCGTTTTGCTAAAACTATAATAAAATCATGTTGTCAAATGACTTATAAACATGCTCAAGAAATGATTGGAAATCCTGGAAATAATTGGCCAGATTACTTTTTAAATATAACTGGGAACTTTAGTCCTAATGATTTATCAATAAAAGTAAATACTTTACATGATTTAGCTACTAAGATGCGCAATGAAAGGTTTAAAAATGGTGCATTACGAATAGATCAACCGAAATTGCATATTGTACTGGATAGAATTACTGGTTTACCAAAATCTTACCGTATAGAAGTACAAAAAAATAGTAATAGGTATTAATATTATTTCCTAAACCAAATCAATACTTCAAACTGATTATTTAAATTAATATATGTACATATATATTTTAGACTCATAGAAGAGTTATGTTATTATCTAATATAACAGTTGCTGTTCATTTGTATAATACAATTCCTAAAACTGCTTTACTACGTAATCATGGAGAACCTTTAAAATACATTCTCAGTGAAACTAAAGTCATGCTACAAAAATTTGGAATTAATTTAGATATTGAATCAGCTACATCTTTACATGCTAGTATTAAACGTTATGAGCAAGAATTGGAATTTGAATCTAGTGATACTAAATTAAAAATGAGAAAATATAGAATGATGGTTATCAACAATCTTTGTTCCAAAGCTATGCATGTATGAATTTTTATCTTATTATTATTATATACAAGATTTTATTAATGTATAAGACAAATAAATTGTGTATTTTTAGTGCGCAATCTATAAATGCTCATCTACCGCCAAAACGAAAGAAGAATTGAAACATTATGTTTTAAATGTACCATTATATACACATTTTACTTCTCCAATCAGACGATACTGTGATTGCGTAGTACATCGATTACTTTATTCGATCATAAACAATAAGGCACTACCTAAGGAATGGTCAGAAAAACTATGCAGGAAGTATGTTAATTAAATAGAAAAAGAAATACATAGGTGCTTAATGAAACAATACTTCAAACTTTTTATTCAATAATTTTATTGTTTCTGTCATTATAGAATAGCGGCAAATTGTAATTTAAAGAAATACAATGCAGAAATGGCTCAAGAACAAAGTAGTGAATTATGCTATGCATATTTAATATATTTGAAAGGTTCGATTGTTACTATGGGTATTGTGTTAGATGTAAAAGAACAGTATATAGACGTTATACTATGTAAAGTAGGTATTAAATTAAGAGTTTACTTAAACAAATCAGAAATTTTGGAAGCTTATGAATATTCTTCAAAACGTTCGTTACCGACAATAAGTATTACTTGGAAACAACCTGCCACTACTCAGGTAACACAAAAGACACAGATTTTAACAACAAATTTAAGACAATTAAAAGATTAACGTGCTTAATATTTTTCAGGTAATCAATATTTTTACAGTATTACCTTTGAAGATTGATAAACATCCTAAATTATTTAAACTGACGGGTGTTATTTTACCACCAAATCAAAAAATAAAATTATAACAGTAATACCATATTTATATTGTAAGTTCTATTTTGAAAAAATCTTTGCGAATATTTATATTTTTATATATATTTGTACATCAATTTTCATAACTGATTGTCTTGAAATATCTAATCATGAAAGTACAAGTATATAATTATTAAACAAGATGCAATTTAGATTTATTTTATGACTATATTTTTGAGGAATGGTCAAAGTAGCTAATAGATTAAAAATATATTTTTACGCAAGGATTTTCTTTATTTTGATAATGTTTTAAAGTACATCCCAAAAAGTCTTTACATTTCAATTATTGTGATTTCGTTAATCTCTGAACGATTGGTATGTATACAAATAAATAGTTCTTACTTATATCTAACTTTGTACATAAAATTATGCATACCATACGCAAAATATATATTTTGGATATATATGGACTAATTAACTCCAATTATTTATTAATAATTGTATTTTTATATAAAAATGATTTCACATGATCTTGAAGATTTGCAATTCTATGTTATATATATATAGATACATGTATATAACAAATCTGTTGTTTAAAGTAAATGAACTATGTTCGTGTTAATATGCTGCTACCTAAAATGTTATTTAACATCCAATGGTAAATAGTATTTAATGACTTTAACAACAAAAAATAATGGGAAGGTTTAAGGAAATATACCTTTCTTTATTATAATCAAAGTAAAGATATTTTTTAATATCATTTTAATCAATTTTATACTTTAATTTTGTACAACAAAATATGATTACGTTAATCTGTTACTAACAAGTTTTCAATTAAAATGTAACTTTACTTTCACAATAGTTCTTATCCGGAAATCTATTTCCTAAGGAGTCGATTAGGGTTTAATTAAGCTTCTTTATACATTGTATCTCTAAAGTTGAAAATTTTAATTTATGACCTACTTAAAAAATGATTAATTTGATAGTCAATGAACAAATAACGTAGAGTTCTAGGTTTTCTAAATCATATTCGTCCATTATCACGCAAAATGTTCATTGTTAATTTGGAATAATTTGTTTTTGCAAATCAAATAAAAATATTGGCAATCTGCAGTGTATCAAACGGAAAATCGATACATCGAGCGACAATCTTTTTAATTTATTTAATATCGCTCATATTAGTAAATTATTATAGTAAAAATTAAAGCATAATCAATATATGTTAGCATCTGTTATTATTAAGCGCGATAATGAATGTACGTTCAAGAATTTTTCATTAATTTGATATCACCATTAAGAAACAATTATATTAGCATCGTTAACCCGATCCTTGTGACTGAGATTTATTCCGATGTTCATAATTCACTAGTCTTTGTCCCACAAGATATTTATCATTCTTTATATGTTCGTAAAGTTTTTTGAATTGACGAATTTGAAAATAAATAGCAAAGTACAGCAGATGCACTAGCACAAGGAAAGGATACAAACGTCTGGCAATAAGAATTTGTATTTCTATACGTGTAATCAAAAATGGAACTATTCCATAGGCCACTGCATAGGGAACAGCTAAAGCAAGACCAAAGCAACATATTACCGGAGCTGCTAATTCTGTAACAATGAATTTCAAATTTATCTCCCTAATGCCATCGTTGTATGCTCGTTCAATTGCCATGCGAATTCTCCAATCCGGTCCCATCATCGTAATAGCTGTTGCTATTTTTGTATATAATACACCGAGGGCCCAATCTTGCCAGATGAATAAAATAGGATTCTGTACTAGTGGTACCCGTAAAGGTACTACAACGACTAATTCGAGAAGAAGACCAAACAAGAGCGGTATTAGGCCTATAAGTAGGAAAAAAGCAATTGACGCTTTAACGCCTATTATTGCCCAATGCTTTACTCTATCTAAGACCGCCCTTCGTCCACGTGGTAGCCAAGAAAATGCTAACGCTAACCCTCTTGCCGCGGCCCAACATACATACGTTCCACAGGCTATCGTATACACCTCGTGTACTCGTCCGGATAAAGCAACTACAGCCTCATTTGTTTCTGAAAGGTGAAAGAAAATCATAATTTGTTTGCAAACAAAATAAGAAGAAAAGAAAACGTAGAAATTGTATACAAGCAAGTAAACTTACCCGACCCACTGAACGTAGGTGGTAATACCGGCGGAGATGGAGCAGGAGCTCCAACCATCCACAATGCCATTACTCTACGTCCAAGCCAAACGGGGAGAGTCATTGCAATTAAACTAGCGATAACAAATGAAACAGACACGCAGAGCAAAAGACAAACTAGTCGGGCAGGAAACCAACGTGGTCTAACGTACGGCTGGAAACCTGTTGGTCCTTCTCTTTGCAATAATGCCTGATGCGCAGCACCTAAATCTGGGTGTTGAAGTTCTTCGATTACTGCTAGATCTGGATCCTCGGTCTGATCTCTTAGGAGATACGATTGAAGATCTAACATCCAGGCCACTACTTGACACCAGCCTCTTATTAGAGCTTTCAACCATGTGCGTGTATGAGATTGTTCCAATAATGCAGGAAGAATCACTTGCAGTAGTAATAGTTCCAAAGACAATTCGCTGGCCTAATTTAAAAACAGAGTAAGAAATGAAATAATAATTATAATATTATTACAAAAAAAGAAATATTATTTTAATTCCTTACATGAGCTTCACTTTGAACCATCACCGTGTATGGTAAAAATCCTGGCCATGCCCATCTTAATAGTTTCACTGGCAACCATAACATTAATAAAACAACTGTTCCAAATATAACTGCAGATGCCACTAATCTTCTTACGTGTCTCAAAATTGGAAGATGTATCATTTCTTGGATAGGAGAGAAATCGGGATCGTTTAAATTTCTCAAAAACCAAAGTACTCCTGGCCGTAACAGTTCTCGTAATAACAAAATAAACGAAGCAAAATAATATATATAAACCATTCCAACCAACCAGTGAATAAACATTGAAGTGCCAGGAGCTAAACTGAATGAGGATTCTCTATCTCTAAGCGTAGCATCAAACATTGCTAATGAACAAATATCTAACCACCAGCCACAGACCAAAGGAAGTACACCTATTTCAACGACAGAGAGTAAAGATACTTTTACAATAACATAACACAAGCCTAATATACGCTGAGAGCGTTGGAAACCTAAAAGAGCCACAAGTGTATGAAGGACTACCAAACAAACTCCAATTACGCAATAACCGCACAACGTAGTTACTAATCCCTCGAAATGCGATGCTGCTACATACTCTTGTAATCCTAGTCCTGCTATCGCAAAGCTACCAATATGGTATGGACAGAAAGCAAAAACCTGAAACAGAAAGCATGACATTTCAAATCATATAAATATGATAAAATTAATTATTTAAATTTTGTTTAATTAAAAGTAAGGAACAGATACCATAATAAATAGGGTATTTAATGAAATAACCCAGAATACATGTTCAAGAAAAACAAGAGATCCGTCTAAGCCTAGAAGACGTTCCCAAGTTAATTCTTCTGCAGGTCTATCCCATTCCATTGGATTCCAGTTTGCTTCTTCAGCTTCTCCTTGTGCTTGACCTTGTACTTGATCCCTCCAAGCTTCACCAGCTCTTGCATTTGCTTGTTCACCATCCACTATAAGCTCATCTCTAGGAGGTATTGGTTGTTCTATGTCTCTAGGAGGTATAGCTGCCTCCATGTCTCTAGGGGGTATTAACGGTTCCGCGTCTCTGGGAGCTACAAGTGGTTCCATATTTCTAGGAAGTTGTTCTATCTGTTGCTCTCCATTTCTAGGGACCATTTGTGGTTCATTATCTCTACCAATCTCTTCAGCTTCGTCTAGTCTTTGATTATCCAATAAATTATTTTCTTCCGCTCTATGTCCTGCATTTCCTGCATCATCATTATTTGGATTCTCTGCTGGTACAGGTGGTTCGTCAAAAAAAGGTGGAACATTGTTATTATTGTGAATTCCCTGCTGAATAAATGCTCTTAGCTCATGAAGTCGCATTGCAGGAACTTCTACATGTACTGGATTATCAACAGGAGGCATTGGTATATTGTTTCTTTCAAGCCAATCAGGACCACCAGCATGTAAAATTTGTTCCCTTAACCATACCAAACCAATAAATGCAAAGAGTGTGCAAGTAACTACAAAGCAACCGTGAAATATATCAGAAGATACATTTTCTGCAGATAGTATATCCATTGGTAACGACATTATCTGTAAAAAAGATATAATGTACCTTTTATTTTGCTGTAAAACTTTGAAATTAAGCTATATTCTGAAATTATAAAAAATACTCACTCGTACTAGGTCAAGAGACCCACTAAATAAAGCTCTATATGTTCGACAAGCAGTTAATGGAACAATACAAAGCCATGCTACTGCTACCAAAGTATAATGCAGCCAATTTTTGACTGCTGTTACAATGCTAGAAAATAGTCCATCGATAACATCTTTCATTGGTAAACGGCGTGGCATGTCTGGGCTATAAATTGGAGTAAATGAAAAACGATATCCACAAAGTTCACAATATTCTTTGCGTGAATAACGCATCCATTGTACTAGACATTCTTGATGTATCCATTTAATACTGCCTGTGCAAATGCATGGATGAAATAAGGGTCTATCTACTAAACCTTCAGATCGACAGACCCTACAAATATCTGCACCTAACATGTCCTCCGTCATGTTTGGTTTCTTTTGAAGTAATTGATCACAGTAAGAATGTTGCTGAAAACAGAATAATTAAATATTATTACAAGTACGAAATGTAGTACGTATTTCACAAGTATTTGTATGTGCAACGAAAAATAGAATATCGAACGATGAATATTAATAATTATAAACGAACAGAATGAAATCAATCAGAAAATGTGAATCTTTAAATAATATAATCTAGAAATTGTCAAACGCAAAATAATTCGCGAAATTTATTGAAATATAATGATTACAATGGAGAAAAGTAGACTGTCGGAAGTGCAAGAAGTAGTATGAAATATTAAGTATCTATCACATTCACTTCACAAGGAATAGATTTATTTTCTATACTTGTAGGTGTTAGTTACAATATAGTATTGTACAACACTTACGTGTGCTTTAATAAAGATGCACGAAATCCAAAACTATCGTGCAAAATATTGGAAATGTCTACTGCTACTTCTAGCTCTTTCTTTCTTGTGTTGACATACTTGCAACATTTGCAATGAAAAAGTTACTGTTCCCTGTTAAAAATGCCAGCCACAACACTGTCAATTGCTCAGAATAACATTTTGCAATAAATGAAAAATGCTACAAATAGTATATTATTGTTATTAACGATCAGTGAATCGTAATTTTCTTTCGATAGGGATATTGTTATGTGATTAAGTTTCAAGCATTGCTTGACGTAACTGAAATAGTCGAGCAGAGATGCCAGAAAAGCACCGCCGGGTGCACAAGCACACATGCCAGATACGCGTACGTGAGCTCGTGGAGTTTCGGAAAGTCGACAAAGGCAAACTGACGCATGCCCTCTTTCTCGATTCTCCGAAGCTGCCCGAAGTAATTTCGGATCGCCTCGTGGGAGTCGAGAGAGAAAGGCTCACATTTGCCTTCTCGCTCTAAACAACTGAAATCCGACCTCCCGTCAACGGCATACGATTTGGATTCTCGAGCCGAGATTCTCGACTGCCCAGGCATTTTTACTTTCCGACCTATGTAGGCGCACATAAGCAAAGTACCCATAATAAAAAAAAAATTTTGTAAAATTTATTTTACGGAAATACACGTTTTAAGACCTCCTGATCATATTTTAATTATTGAAAAAAAAGAAATTTTTTTTATTCCCATGTATGAGCACACATATGTATATTATTAATACGATTGAATATAAATAGCTGAATGAATTTAAATGAAACTTTACATTTAAGTTTTATGTTCTCATTTCAAAGGCGTGTGGACGGATTCAAATACGTGAACACTAAACGTAACGATGTAATTATATTATTTAATATTTACTAACTATTTAACATAAAGAACATAAAAGAAAGACATAAAACGTAAACGTAAAACTGTGATTGCTCTCGACTAACGTTCGATACAGAGTGACGTTCCTGCAGTCAAAGTCGACCCTTCCTTATTCCTATCTTATAATAATGATCTAAACAAAACGCACGTTCGAGACGCAGTCTCTAAAACGTATTTCAGCTTAAACCTAAACACCTCACTCGATACCTACTCTAGCTTAGACTAAACACTCCTATCGACGCAAACGATAACGGTTCTCCTAGCCACACACATACACTCCTTACAGATTATACCTCTTGTTTCATAGTTGTTCCGATATATAGGCATAATTTATAAAAAATCTTTTAAATGTTTCATATAAATCTTAGGACGAATTAAATTTTATATAAAAAAAATTATATAAACTTTTTCTCTATCTTCTCTAGAAAAGAAAACATTAAATGAAATCTTATACATTACATGCTTACTTAAATCGCATTGAAAACGAATACCACAAATGTTTTAGAATAATGTGCAAAATGTGATTGCGATTTTCGCTAAGACAAATTGAAAACTCATTTCTAACAAGGAAAAGTTGGAATGGTACCAGGTTTTGGGTTAGGTTTTACTTTGAGATATTATTAAAGTTATTTCAGGTACTTATTTTCAGAAATAGAACTATGTTCACCATTAAACAGCGTGGCGTGAGTGACGAGGTCTTTGCCTGCAAGTTCCGAACTTCTTCTGCTCTGCTGGTTCGAACCCTGCTTGAACTTTTTTTTTTATTTTTTCAATCATACTTTAATCGTACACTAAATATGACATTATATTTTTGTCTGACCATCGAATATTTTTTTTTAAAGTTAAATTTAACCGATTACATTTAACATATGTTATTTTCAATGTACGAAGTACATGAATCTGGATGGTACTTTTCACAAAAACAGTCAAAACATAAAAATTTCAAACACCACGTACATTTACTGAAAGTTTTGTTTTCACAGAAATAACAAAATTTTGTATTTAACGCTGATGGAAAGACCGCTTCATTTACATTGATAAAATGTGAACGATTTTCGGATAGTCGTACCTTGTAGCTCGTACTTTTTACCTTATACTTCAGGTAAAAAGGGATATAGCTGGGAAAAACAGTTTTATGACATACCTGCTAACTTATGTTACTGTTCTACAATGAAACGCTATGTTTTGTACCTTTAAAAATATTCGACTATGTCCTTTTAAAATTTAAGATACAACCCATACTTTGTATTAAACTGGCAAACGGGATCACTTTTCCTTTGTTTCTAGTTAGTTCTATTTAGTTCGTCATAACAAATTGATACGGTTATCTCAAAACAATCGAGGAAAATCATTATTAATTAATTTCTGCAATTATTAATTCTACTGTTTTGTTTGTTATAAAAGTAAGTACTCTTCTTATTGAAAAATACCACAGCGTGCTCAATACTGGTAAAGAGTGGAATCTCATTTTAATTTATTAATTTTCAATCTTAAAGTATTTTGATTTTCAAAAATCGTATTAATAATATACATATGTGTGCTCATACATGGGAATAAAAAAAATTTCTTTTTTTTCAATAATTAAAATATGATCAGGAGGTCTTAAAACGTGTATTTCCGTAAAATAAATTTTACAAAATTTTTTTTTCATTATGGGTACTTTGCTTATGTGCGCCTACATAGGTCGGAAAGTAAAAATGCCTGGGCAGTCGAGAATCTCGGCTCGAGAATCCAAATCGTATGCCGTTGACGGGAGGTCGGATTTCAGTTGTTTAGAGCGAGAAGGCAAATGTGAGCCTTTCTCTCTCGACTCCCACGAGGCGATCCGAAATTACTTCGGGCAGCTTCGGAGAATCGAGAAAGAGGGCATGCGTCAGTTTGCCTTTGTCGACTTTCCGAAACTCCACGAGCTCACGTACGCGTATCTGGCATGTGTGCGTGTGCACCCGGCGGTGCTTTTCTGGCATCTCTGAGTCGAGTAATGTTAACAGCGGCAGCTAAAAAGTTTATTTCATCTTGAAAGTATTTAACAACAAGTCGAACAAGTTAAATAAGTTGAATTCTAAGTATACTTAATAAATGTAAAGTAATATCAATTTACATGTATGTATTTAGTATTACTACCGTCCGTCTACGAGAAGAAGGCACAGCGTGTTTACATCCCCACTCTTGCTGCAGTCCGCTGATTGGTTGTCACCGATTTTCGTCACCGTTTTCGACCAATGCCTGTGAGTCAACGGACTGCAACAGGAGTAGGGATGTAAACACGCCGTGCCTTTTTCTCGTGGAAGAATGATACATGTTATTGTTATAAAAAAAAGCGTGTGTTAACGCATAAGGCAAACATTTTCTTTAATCATTAATAACTTAAAAATTAAGACTTATATTCATATAACGTTTTCTTATTTCTTATAGTATGTAGATTCAGCTCTATAATACTTTGATGACCGTGTATTTCACGCAAAGACTGTTCACTATTGTCTGTAGTCGGTGATTTTCATGAGTTTCAACTTAATGAAAGTCAGATTGAAAGTTACCTAACTGTTTTTATACCCGAAATTTGTAAATTCAACATTTTATAGATACTCAAATATTAACCTTATATAGTTTTATTGTTAAATAAATATACAAATATTAATCTCGTTAATTCAAATAGCTCATGGCACAGCCGACTCTAGTAAGTACTAGCCGTGCTGAAGGTAAAATGGCAACACCGCGGGAGTCCGACTTCGATATACCTAGCCCAACCTACCGTAACAGCCTCCCAGCCTCCCACTACCCACCGGCCTTCCGGTCTCCCGCCTATCTTTCAAATGTTTCAAATATTAATGTACTGAAGTCCATTAAATGTGAGCAACGGAGCAATAATCCAGGTGTTTCATTTATTTATATTAACTCTACAGAACCTGATTTTGGTGTGTAGCACACTTATTTAATATAATCTATAGCATTTTTGGACATTTTGTTTTATATACATTTTTTTTATAAATTTCACATATTCATTAATAATGCCACGGCGTTGCTGTGTTCCCAATTGCAAGGGAAATTATGATAGTACCTTAAAAGATAATAATTACAATTCTATATTTTTATTCCCCAAAGATAAGGAATTGCGGGAGAAATTGAGGGTTGCTATTCCTCGTAAGAATTGGACACCATCAAAATATTCTGCCGTCTGTAGTTTGCATTTTGCAGAAACTGATATTGAAAGGTACCACGGTATTCTATCGCCCAATAGTGTACTGGAGAATGTTTTGTTGAGATGTCCAAGGCTTATAAGGAATGTAGTACCCTCCATTTTACAACCGAAAAATTAGAAAAACGATTTGGAAATTATAGACTTTTATCTGGTTGTAATTATCATGTGTCATATAACGAAATAATTCATGCAGAAAAAAAAATTAGATTAAAACATATATTTACAAAATCGGCAAATTCGTTTTCTCTTACTGAAATCAAAAATAAATTTCGAATTTGTGATGACAATAATAACGATCTTTATGATCTTCCCACTGATGTGACTTGTTTTTCAGGAATCTTCGATACCGAATACTTGTCCGATTGTGTTGTAGATGATTCCATTAAAATTTATATTTCTGGTTATGGGTCCCATTCTGTTGCTAAAAAATTAAATTGCAATATATGTCGTTTATTAGTTGTGGAGGATAAAGGTAAAACTGTAGGCGATGTATATTTTGATCACTTACAAAGAGGGGGCCTTTCTGTCCCCACTGAAGAAGTGATAGCCTCATTTATTCATATGTATGCAATAATGGAAGCCATAATAAATGATGGCAATTTAGAATCTCAATTTTTGCAATCTGGAAATCATAAACATATTTTATGTAAATTAACATATATTAGCATTCAATCAGACATACATTATTTAGCATTTTCAGATACATGCGTTTGTGGTCGAGCTTACCAAAGTATTTCGTTTAAATTATTATCAATTTTTTCAAATATTTTATTAAACGATTATGTGAAAACTGTAAATAATAGTCAGTTGGAAACACGTACAGACATCACTTCTAAAAATCGTAAATTAAAAACTTTTAATAGGAACTAGATTTTCAATGATTTTTTTTAATTTCATCTTTCTTAAAAAATTAATTTTTATATATATTTAGCTTATTCCTTTCAATATGTTTTAATACATTAATAGCATTTTATTTACTTGCTTAGTATATTTTTATTATGAATACTATTTCACAAGATTCAAAGTTTTATTAGTTGTATTTCAAGAGAATTTCAAAGTATGTTTTGATATGTTTTGTTATTAATATTATTCAAAATTATTTATTATTATTTCAAAATGTAATACTTTATTTCTTTAAGAATACAAAAGTTATGTTTTTGTTATGTTCTATTTAAAAATATTAATTTTATTTTAGAAAATGGGATGATATGGCTATTGGCGAACCACCCATTATAATAACAAAAAAAGGTAACGCGCCACGGTAAATACCCCTAGGGTGGTGAGGAAATTTTTCACAATTATCATACTGTCCTCTAACACGATTTTATAATTAACTCCATAATTGTTCCTTTCAATAGCTAATTATGCTAACCTCTTTTCCACGGGCACTTAACCTGTTTGGCTTCGTACCAATAATTTTGTCTATTTCAGGTCTCTATTAACTTATACGTACCTTTATCAATTTTTAAATCCTTCAGTTTGGTTCAAAGATGGTTTTAACTTGTTTCACACTTCTATTTTCTTGAAATCTCTGTAAATATTTCAAATATAATGCATCACAACACCAAACTATTCCGACAGTCCACAAAATATATACCACATTTATAAATATTAATATACTTCTGTATTACTTCTACTTACTATAGTTATGATATTCATATATTCCTTATACATAATTAATAAAAAATACTGTATATTAGTATAATTTTATATCGCAAAATAACGTTAATTATAATCCTGAACACAAAACTCCACTATTGAAACTAGGACTCCCGATCAGTGTGGCCAGATCTGGCATAATTGAGTGCATCGAAATCGACAACAGTGACGACGAACTTCCTTAGCGTCTAATGGAGTGGTGGGGATGGCAGGCAACTACCGCACGAGCCACGTGTACGTGAGCTCGGCGCTTGCGCACAACTTCGGGAAATCGATAAAGAACGTTAGTGTGAGCCTTTCCTTCTTGCTCTTGTAAAAGACAAAACAACTGAAATACGACCTCGCGATAAGTGGCATACGATTCCAAGCCTCGACTGTCCCAGCATTTTTACTTTCCGACCTATGTAAGGTATAAGGAAATTTATAAAGTATCATAATGGAAAAAAAATTTCGAAATTTTTTTTTAGCGGAAATACACGTTTTAGGACCCCCTCATCATATTGTGACTACTACAAAAAAACATATTTTTTTTTTGTTCCTATGCTATTGACATGATTGCATCTAAACGGCTGAACGAATTTCAATGAAACTTAACATTTAAGTTTTATGTTCTCGTTTCAAGGTCTCATTAGATTTTGAGCGTGATCAGCTCCCATATAATGATGATTATACGTTTTTAGTTTTATAATTATTTCGATACATATACATCATTTGTAACAAATTTTTAAAGCGATTTATATAAATCTTAAGAAGGATTAAGATCAAATATACTTTTCTCCTATCTTTTCTAGAAAGGAAAAATTAAACGAAATCTTATGCATTGCATACCTACCTAAACCACATTAAAAACGTATTCCACAAATATTTTAGAATAATGTTGTTCAAAGCAGTCTTACTCGTAAAGGGTTAATTAAGGGTTAATTAAAATGAAAAACCACTCTTAGCCAGTACCGTGCACGCTACAGAAATAGATTACTACTGACTTTTCCCACTATGTTTTTTAATAACCGTATCAAATTGTTACACACAATCAAATGTTATATATTTGACTTAACTTTACATAACAAAATAATTGTAACGATAGGTAAAACAATAACGTGCACGCTACCGTTCAATGGAAACCACGGGAAGGTGGTGGTCACTTCCATCAGGAAGGAAATGTAAAAAATTGTTATTTCTTTGTAACATTATCACATGCCGTATATTAAAATGTTTTTATTAATGTAATGAAATTACAATATAATGAAAAATTAACTCGTGAATGCATTAATTTTTATTAATATACACACGAGCCATAAAAATGGAAAAATTATATAATTGTTTACATTTCCAAAGGATGGGATGTCGGGATAGGACGTTTGCGATTAAGCTGGCACGTTATGTCGTGCATTGTTGCTCTTACGGTACTGTGACGTAAGTGTAACAAGGCGCGACATTCTATGTCATAGCCACACTATCTACAGCAAGCAATTTCACTAACTAAAAATATACGGCAAAATATAAGCAAATAAATGAAGAAAAAAAATGATAGTTAGAGCAAGCAGAATAGTATTTACAGCAAGCGAAATACGTAAAAAAAGTAACAACGCGAGACAAATTGAACGGCTATTTACATATTAGCGATGTCCAAAAAAAAATATTTTGGACATCACTAACAAGACTGCGGTTGCAGTGTAAGCGCTTTCGCGTGACGTTATGGCACATATGTACATGCATCACACCTTGTTGCGCCTACGTCGCGGTACCGTTGACGTAACAAGACCAGTCTACCGCGACGTCGCATGAAAACGTTTATACTATCATTGCAGCCTAATAGTACGAATTTACTAAAGAGCTTTTCTCTGGAGAGAAAAATCTCTCTAGAGAAAAGCTTTGTAGTAAATCGGTACCTTAATTTTCGTCATATGACGTAGCGGGAAAATTCTCAAAGTTATTGTCATATGTTGCGTTTAATCTTAAATTACACTTTTGCTTCTTAGCAAATCTATGATATAAATTTTTGGAATACAATAGAGCTAGATGATCGTCATCTACCTCCATGGGTTGAGAGTTTTCCCTCTGCGCCTTTAACGAAGATTTCACAACGCAAATAGAGTTGACGCTGGCCGAAGAAAGTTTATTCCGTTTCTTTGTTTTTATGTCAGGTAACATGGAAAACAATCTTTCTGCATCGGCATTGGATTTTGGAAGTGATCTAATTGTATTTACTAATTTCATCAATTCAGGAAATTTAATTTTATAGCCCAAATTTCGCGTTAATAAAATTGTTTTCCAGAAACCATCGAATTTCATCTCGATAAGCGTCTGTCTACCTTTCGTTGTAAATTCCAAAAGCAATACTGACCATTCTGTTTGCAGTCCTTCTTCGTCGAAACCGCCGAATTTCTTAGCGATTAAGAGAACATTTCTGAAGGAAATGTCTCTATTTGTATCATTTAATATAAAAGTGGGTTCAAAAACATACAACTTGCTAAGAAATTCGTCATCGATTGCCAATCGATGACGAATTTCATTTGCAGCTGTAATATAAAACATTAAACAATTTTTCCTTACGGTTTCTACGATGTTGGACTTGCCTTCTGCATTCAGTTGATGCAGAAAATTAAGACACTCTGTTCCTAAATTTATACTATTAAATGGGAGTTGATTTTCGACTACAGAAAAATTCATCATTCTTACTAAATCCATGTGTTTCAAAAGCTGCGGTTTCAGAAAATTGCGTAATATATCGCATAGAAGTTCTGCCGCAGTCTTTTGAAGCAAATGAATTCTTGTCTCTTGAGTTTGAAAGAAAATGCTATAAAAAAACTCAAGAGCGTAATTTAGAAAATAAAGATATGCTTTGGCCTCTGGATTTTGCATCGAGATTAACAGACGTTCCCCGGATTCTGATTTCTCGCTTATTGTCAATTCTTGCAAAAAAAGCAATACAGAGTCCCAATTCTCTAAAAGTGTAACTACGGATGTATAATGCGATAACCATCGCGTAGAACACAATTTTAAAATTTTTCTGTCGGTTGTTTGAAAACATTGCTGAAATTCGCGGAATATAGCCGAACGTTTGGGACTACTGTATATGAAGTTGCTACTTTTCGTAACAACTCCTCGCATATGTCTGGAATGGTATTGCACGCTTCGCGCACTACTATTGCAGACAGATGACACGGACAGCGGACAGTCAAAAATTTGTCCCTGCATTTTGTTGCAAGCTTTGTCATAAAGGACGAGTGTCGCCCTGTCATGACAGCAGCAGCGTTGTCACATGACAACGCGACAATATTTTCGAACGGAATTTCTCTTTCTATCATGGCAATTTCAAATGTTTTAAATAAATTATCTGCGCCACAATTTCTGGCATCAAGATGTAATAATTCTACCAATTCCGTTCGAACATCCAAAGTCTCGGGTGCAACATAACGAACAAGAAACGTCATCCATTTCTCGTTGGTCGAGTCGGATGTTTCGTCAATATAAATAGAAAATTTAGTGTTTTGTAAAACACTAGAAATACGTTTTGTTTCTAAAGGATACAAAACGTTTGATATAATATTTGAACACTTTGTTCGACCGAATGACATATGTTTCAAGACATCAGGATCTTGCCCAATGTCTTTGAAAACTTAAAGAATCGTCTCTGCGGTTCGATACGGAATATTTTTTTCGGCTATTAATTTGGCAAATTTGATTTCCGCGGATTTTATCCTTTCATCCAACGACAGAGGCGATTCTTCGGATTGCGTCGTAAAATTATTATTCAAATTGTCTGCGTTATCGTTACTCTTTTTATAATTCTCAATGTGACACTGAGAATCTGCATGATTATAAATCGTCGATAATCGACATGAAAATTGTTTGTTGCAAACCGAACAGAACCATGAATAAGGGTCGCCGTCGACTTTATGCAACCATGGCTTGAAATAATCATTCTCAAGCCATTGAGGCATAAAAGTCCTTTTAGAAGTACTATTTTTTTTATGACACCCAGATTCTCCGTGTCTATACACGTTTGAGGAACCGCAAGAATAAGACTTATTGCATAAAGTACAATAAAAACGACTTCGATCATGGGGTACTGCACGTATCCATGATTTAAATCTATGATCATTTATCCATGAAGATAAAAAACCGCGCTTACACTTATTCTTCGATTTCACATCCGTTTCCATGATATAAGAGCAGAAAAGCGAAAGAACAGAAAATTACAGAATACCTACGCGAAAGCTTTTTTTCAATTTAAATGTCTCAGAATGACCTACGGCACGTACCTTTAAATTTCTCCTGATGTTCGTCCTCGTCGACCGAATTCAACTGACTCAAGAGAAACAGCAGTGGCTCGAGCACGTGGGGATAGTGTTTTGTTTATACTGCTCGCGCATCGATGGGCCGTTGAAATCCTCGGACGAAGAAAGGACGTAGATATATACAGGGTGTTCGGCCACCTCTAGCAAAAATTTTAATGAGCGATAGTAGAGGCCAAAATAAGA
>NW_025106826.1:0-15167 GCF_013123115.1 Colletes gigas
ATTTTTTGAAATTTTCAAATTTGCATTTATTCTTAATGATAGCTTTTATATCAAAAATATTAATGGCTTCAATTTACATTTTTTTAGAAGATATTGAACAAAATTTCATCAGCCCGTATCAACCAAAACGGCTTCCCAAGAAAAATATAAAACTCATTTTCCAAATTCTTTTTCTACAGCCTTTAAAGCTGCACCAAAAACTTGGTCCATATCATAATATTGATAATTGCCTAAACGACCACCAAAAATAATTTTTTGTAACTTATCAGCTTCCTCACGGTAAAACTTAAACAAGGAGGAATTTCGTGCATCATTGACAGGATAGTAAGCTTCTTTTGTTCTATCCCAATCTTGGGGGTATTCTTTCGTCAAAATTGTTTTACCCTTGTCAGCTTTTTGGTCAAAATGACGCCATTCCATCACACGCGTAAAAGGAATTTCTGCATCAGTGTAGTTAATCACAGCATTACCTTGTATATTTTCGCTCTCAAAACTTTCACTCTCAAAACGAACAGAACGATATTCCAACTCACCATACTTGTAGCCAAAGAATGCATCTATCATACCCGTATAAACAATTTTTGGAAATTCTTCCATATAACTTACTTTATCTGCTAAGAAGTCCATATTAGTTTGCAAATCAATCAGTTCACTGTCAAGCATTCGCTCAAAGATTGAGGTATATCCATCAATAGGAACGCCCTGATAGCGATGATTAAAGTAGTTGTTATCAAAAGTAAATCGGACAGGAAGACGACGAATAATGAAGGCTGGGAGTTCCGTGGCTTTACGTCCCCATTGCTTTTCCGTGTATCCTTTAATCAACTTGCTATAAATGTCCGTCCCAATCAGTGAAATCGCCTGTTCTTCCAAGTTCTTTGCCGAACTTGAAATACCTGCTGCTGCCTTTTGTTCTTCAATTTTTGCTGCCGCTTCCTCAGGTGTTTTTACCCCCCACATCTGATAGAAAGTATTCATATTGAAGGGCAGATTATAAAGTTCTCCCTTATAATCAGCCACAACTTGATTGATATAACCATTAAATTCAGTAAATTGATTTACATAATCCCAAACCATTTTATTATCAGTGTGAAAAATATGAGCACCATAATCGTGAACATTAATACCATTTTCCTTATGAGTATAGGTATTCCCTCCAACATGAGTGCGCTTTTCAATAACAAGCGACCTTTTCCCTCGTTTCGCAGCTTCATGGGCAAAAGTAGTACCAAAAGGCCCTGCACCCACGATAAGATAGTCATAATTTTTTGTATTATATTTCATATTTTATTTCCCCTATTTTTTGATAATTATCAGTTTAATCTGTTTAAGTCAATCTTTAACAAAGTTCTATTAATACCTGATGAACAGCTCGGATTATGAGATATTAGTCCTGACGCACATCACATTACTTACCTATTCAATTGTCACAAGATAATATAATCATTAATTTCTTCTGAAACCTCTGTTTCTATTAACGTTAGATTTTTATATTTCATCCAACCGTCCCCACTAAGATGAAGAGCAACGTTAAAAAAGCTCCCTTTTGTTTTTATATTTAAAACTATATGTTTCCACTTTTTAGAGGTTAGATTTTCCATCTTAGCAGAAACAAATACTTGTTTTTCCATTTTAGAACCCAACATTTTTTGACTAGCATTTTGAATTATCTTATTATCACTTAAAAGAGTAAGCATCAAAAAAGCATCACTACGAGTCAACTCAAAAAAGTTTTCTATCCAAACATCACACGAAAACTGGAAAACATACTCTTTTTTATTTGATAGCTTTATTGAATTCAAAAAGAGGCTAGTTGGTACTTTTGTATCACTTCTTTTTACTTCTACTTCATTAAATTGATTTACAAAGAATTCGTCAGTTCGATTAATCCACAAATCGTTTTGAAAAGCAACTTGTATTTTAGTCAGTAAATTTTTTTCATTGCTCATTCTTTATTTCCCTCCTCTACATCCTTATCTTCTCTAAAAAGAGTTTTTCATCTTTTTACCTAGCTGTCCTCAAAGCCTGAATTTAAAATCCCTAAGCTGTTAAGCCTAATTTTTTTAGATTAGATTGGGCATATTTATTTCCTTGGGTAGCAGACTTGCGATAAAGTTCAATGGCTTTTTGTTTATTCTTTGTTACACCTTGTCCGTATAAGTACATTGTCCCTAGTAAATTTTGAGAACCTGCCATTCCCGCATCCGATGACCTTTTCAGCCATTTTTCAGCAACAGAATAATCTTTAGTTACCCCTTGTCCAAAATAGTAGAGCGTCCCCAAGTGTTCAGCCGCAAATTTATTTCCTTGCTCAGCAGAACTCTGAAAAAAGTCTGTGGCTTTTTGAACATCCTTTTTCACTCCCAAGCCATTTAAGTACATGACTCCCAGTGTATTTTCTGCATCTGCATTTTTTTGATTAGAAGCCTTGACAAGCCACGACTGTGCTTTAGTATAATTTTTGTTCTGATAATAGTCCAAACCGAGAGTGTATTGAGCTTTTGATCGACCTAGTTCCGCCGAAATCCACGTAGATTGAGTCAAAAGTAATACAATCCCCACCACCATTAAAATAACAACAATAATTAAAGCAATTAACCGATTTTTACTTTTTTTATTTTGGGACTTTCTTGTTTCTAAAGTTCTCATTTGCTTCCCCTCTTCATTACGATTATATGATTTGGTCTCTTAGCCAAGAAATATCACGTTTTACTACTTTACCGGGATTTCCTGCTATAACAATATTTTTTTCTGAAAAAATTTTAGCAATAACTGCGGAGGTCCCAACAATACTATTATCCTGAATCATACTTCCTTTTAAAACTGTTGCATTTGCTCCAATCCAAACATTATTTCCTATTTCTATTTTCTTGGCTCTATTTATCATTTTTCCTGTCACGTTATCAAATATTTGATGACCGTCTGAAGCTCTGATAACTATTCAGGTTGACCAAAGATTATCCTCACCCACACGGACAGATAAATGATGCTCATTTCCGATTACAAAATTTGAACCACCAATACTACAGCCTTTTTTTATTAATAATTCATTGTTAGAACTTAGCGTTCCAAAATTAATTAAAGTATTGTTAATTCCCTCTTCATCGGTTTTTTCTATCTCAACTTTTGAAAAATCATTAATATTAATGTAGGTATTTTTAAACTTAGACCCTTCATCAATAAAAACGTTTGAACCTTGACCAAGAAATTTAATAACTAAACCTGGATAACTCTTTATTTCAGTAGTCAAACCATTGGTTACTTGGTAAATATGATTATTTGCAACTTTTTTCATCATCAATCTAATAGTCAGTTCATTTATTAGCAACTCATCTTCAAAAAATATATTCAAAAAATCATAGTCTTCTTCAGCTTTAACACTATAACCTTGTTTCCCAAGTCCAACAGGAACATCTCTCGAATAAAACTTTCTTTCACTCCCATTCATATCACTAACCCCAGCTAAAAGACGTGAAGGATTGAGTGCGAAAGTCCCAATTTTTAAAAAGTAAGTTTCTCCTTTTCGAAATTTTTCAGGTAATTTTAACTTTACCCAACTTCCCATAATGGACTCCTCCATTGAAAGATTAGAAAACTTAATTACGCCCTCAGATTTTTCAAAAGAAAAGTTTTCACTTTCTATAAGTTCAATATTATTTAGCAATACCATTAGTCAATTTCCTCAATACCAATGTGATGTACTCTACCTGTCTTAAAGTTTTCTGAAAATCCAATATGGTCAATATCATCATTCTTGATTTCTACTTCAAAAACAACTTCTTGTCCATTTTCCTTAATTTCGTCACTTATTTTGACAACTTCGCTTCCATCTTGGGCAGTTAACATGAATTCTTTATTTTTCCCTTCCCAAAGAACAGTGACTCTGTATTTATGGTTGAGCTGCAAGAGTGATTTTGTTCTAAAATTTTGCCAGGTCCAAAAATCTTTACTCCCTTTCCTAGCTTTTTTATTCTTTTTGAACTCTATACTTTCTCCCGCTTGTAGTTCAAAATACGGACTGAGTTCATCTAAGTATACGTCCCAAGAACTGATGAGATTTCCCACTACGGAGTTATTATAATTAAACAATCGCTTAGGAATTAATGATTTATTTAATATGTCTAAATCAATTTCATTTTGGGCGATGAAGTTTATATACTTGTCATAGCTTTCATCAAAATAATCATAGTAAGCTTGCATTTCAAAACATGCTCTATAATATAATTCTTCAACACTTGTTTTTTCTGTCAGTTCATAATCCCAAATATAAGGAAGGTGATGGTATTCTGCCAGCCCTGCCGTATTTGAATCCGTTGCTATAATCATAACTGGCAGACCTGCTAAAGCCGCAGCAATGGCTCCATGAATACGAGTTCCCAATGAGAATTTATAGTCTTTCAGCTCACTAATCCACCTATTAGGGTCAGCAATAAATTTTGCACGTCCTTCTACGTAAGCAAAATGTTGATTATCTCCAACTAATAAGTCATGTCGTCTTTCATCTACAAGCGAATGACCATATTCCACAAGCCTAGCCTCATCAATATCTTGTAAAAATACATCTGCCTTTTGGTTTTCAAATAAAACTTTGTCAATAAAGCTAGCCCAATGATAATCATAATCTCCCGCAATATAATTCACTGCAATCTTAAATTCTTGGTCAATTAAATTATATTTGTCGGTATGAATTTTATAATAGGCTTGTTTCTCTTGCAAATATCCTTTATAAGTTACTGAAGGGCAGCCAATAATACTAAATTTTTCTTCAGGATAACCAAGATATTCCGTCAGATATTTATAAGAATAGTTATCTCTAAGGCCGATTATATTCGTTTTACCCATTGCTGTTTCAATAAAATTTTTGATAAGCTTCTCGTTAGAAAATTTGTAAAATCCTTCTCTCGAAAACATACCACCAAGTCCAAATAGTAAGACCTTTGCGTCTATCTGATTCATGATATCTGTCAAATATATCAACTCCTCATCACTACCCTCACGTAAGGTATCCGACATTGGCAATACAAAATAATCATATTTTAATTTTTGTAGCTCTGTATTATGACTAAAGTCCCAAGTTGTGATAAAATTTTCGTGAGAAACTTTGTCAAATAAATTAAGCACCGCCCAACGAAACAACTGATTCCCAGAATTTCCACTCAACCAATCCATATCAATAACTTCTTCATCCGTGTAACTATCCCATGGGAAAATTGCTGTGTGTACTAATATTCTTGTATTTTTTAACTTAACAGTCATTACTTGGCTCCTTTGTTGAAACTTCTATAAAATGTTGAGGCAAATATTTTGAATTCAAATCTTCCAAATTTACTCCATTTTTTATAAAGAAATTTATATATTCATCATATTTATCATAGAAACTTTCATAAAATTTTGGCATTTCTGAGCAAGTTCGATAATAAAGCTCCTCCAATGTTGTTTCTGGAGTAATCTCATACCACCAGACATATGGAATATTATTATAGTCAGCAAGACCTGCTGTTCTTGAATCTATTGCAATGACCATGGAAGGAACACCAGCTAGTAAAGGGATAACATTTCCGTGAATCCGCGTACCAATCGAAAAATCCATTTCACTTATGTCATCCATCCAGTCATCTGGGCGCACAATGAATTTTCCTCTGTTCTCTTTAATAACTGGATGTTTCAAAAATGTTGGTAATAAATCATGATACTTATTACTAGGCATTGGAATATTGTCTAGTAACATTCTACCTTCTTCAATATCTTGAAAATATGCATAAGAATTAGTATATTTACGAAAAATCTTATCAAAAAACTTTGCCCATGAATATTTATATTGACCTGGAGTGAAATTTATACCAATTTTGAAATCATCCGAAAATTTTCGATATTTTGTAGTTTTAAAATGAGGACCAAAATAACGAACCGATGGGCAACCAATAACATCGACTCTATTTATCGGAAAACCAAGGTAATCTACTAAATACTGCTGCGTTCGCTTATCTCGAACACCTATCGATTTTGCTTTAGTAAGAACTGTCGAAACAAATTTCTTTATTAAGTCCTCATTATTGAATTTAGGAAAGACATCATCTTCAAATTGTCCCCCGATTCCATCAAGTATAACTTTTGCATCAACTTTTTCAATAACTTCAGTGAGATAAATTAATTCCTCATCACTTCCTTCACGAAAAGCATTAGCCATTGGCAACAGAATGTAGTCATATTTCTTTTTCTGCAATTCTGGATTATGTCGAAAATCCCAAATTCGTGTGAAATTTTCATGTGGAACTTTTGAAAATAAGTTCAGAGTAGACCACTGGAACAAAAAATTACCAGTATTTCCACTCATTAAATCTCTTTCTCTCATAAATTCGTCATCATAATCTGACCATGGGAATGTAATGGTTTGTATTAGTATTTCAGGGTATCTTTTCAATTTTTCTACCTTTTTTATTTTTACTTAAACTTAAATTATTCTACGCCCTAACATCTAAACCTAAATTTTTCTTAATAAAACCAAAATATCTTTCATTAATTTCATCAAGATGAGTGTAAAACTTTGTCATCTCTGTGCATGAACGATAATATAACTCCTCAATCCGAGTCTTATCTGTCAGTTCATCAAACCAAATATAAGGAATATGATGTGTTTGAGCTAATCCAGCTGTCCGGGAATCAATAGCAATTACTAATGCAGGTACTCCAGCCAATATTGCCGCAATATTGCCATGAATGCGAGTCCCGATAGAAAATTGAAACTCGTGCATTTCATCTATCCAATCAATTGGATTCACAAATAATCTATATCGTTGTTCCTTGATGATAGGGTGCTCTGTAAAGGTCGGAATTAAATCATGCCTTTTTAGACCTACCAAATTCTTTCCATGGCTAATCAATTCCCCCTCATCTAAGTCTTGAAATACCGCATAAGATTTATCATAATTTTTAAATACACTATCTATAAAATGACCCCATTTCCTATCATAGGAACCTGGTGTATAATTAATGGCTAATTTGAAGTCTGCATTAAAAGGTAGATATTCTTTTGCATGCAATTTTTCGTTCAATATTCTAACTGACGGACAGCCAATAACGACTACTTCTGCCTCAGAATATCCCAAAAACTCTGTGATATATTCCTTTGTTCGTTCGTCTCGTACGCCAATAGAAGTTGTCTTTTCTATGAGTAATTCTATGAACTCTCGGATTAATTGCTCATTAGAAAATTTATGAAAACCTACTTTCCCAAACTGTCCACCAATTCCATTTAGTAAGACTTTACAAGATATTTTTTTTAACAAACTTATCAAAAAGATAAGTTCTTCGTCATTATTTTCCCTGAAAGTGTTGGCTAGTGGCAAAAGAAAATAATCAAATTCGTAATTAATCAATTGATTTTCAAGAGTGATATATACTTTAGTGAAATTTTCATGTGGAACGTCAGAAAATATATTTAAAGTAGACCACGAAAACAATAAATTTCCGGTGTTTCCCCCAATTAAATCATTTGACAAAATTCTACTTTTACTAATATTTTCCCAAGGAAATAGTCCTGTATATACTAGAATTTTGGGAGATTCTTGATTAGTCATATCAATTCCTACTCTATTTTTGATAAGGCATATCCTGTAACTCAGATGTAAAGTTTTCTTTAATTGTTTCAATTTTACCAAGTGAAAAACTTCTAGTTTCATAGGCTTTAGGAACAATAACATAACCATTCCATTGTCCATTATGTTTTGCCCATACTTCTACATTTGAACCTAGCTTACGAAATTGGAAATTAGACCATATTCCACGGTCATCTTGCAGCCACCTAGTTTGCATGGTTTCTTTATTAACACTAATCAAAACAGTTCCCACCTTTGTTTGGTCCAAGTTGGCATCAAGCACCAAAACATCAAGTACAAAATATGTTGTTGCAAATGTATTCTTTTCAGGAATCAATTTTAGGAAGGGAAGTCCTGCATTTTCTCGCCCCTTAGCATCACTCGTGAAAATCAATTTTAACTCTTTAGAAGGATTACTTGCTTCTAGTAAAAGCTCTGTATAATAGCTTGTATTTTGAGCATATTGCCAAAAAATTTCTGCCATATCACTTTCCTTGTAGTACCAAGGTTTATAAGAACCTGCAAAGTGAACAACATTAGGTGCTTCCCGTGATTTATTATAATCATCGCTAAGCTGGTAGGGTAATCGTTCTTGAATAATCTGCCCCCCGAACAGAATTTTTTTCCATTAACGTAATAACATTCCAAGACTCAGGAAGATAGTAAACTTTATTTTTAAAACATAAGTTTAAAATATCCTGATCCATATATATCCAGTTACGTTTTTGTACAAGATTAATGAATTCTTCTGTTTTAAAATTTTTACGGATTTCTTGTAAATTTAGTACCAGAACCCCAGCTTGAAAATAATTTTCAAAGCTCTTTAAATTAAGATAATTTAGTATTTCTTTCTTGTAAACTTCTTGTCTCTCAGGAGTATAATTACTAGCATAAAGTCAAAATCTCTTACCGCACCTACATAATTATTTTCAATATCTATCTCATAAAGATTTGCAATATCATTTTCAACGACAGTATCGCAATCAATGTAAATTACCTTGTCATGGACAAATAATTCTGGTATTAAAAAACGATAATAAGTTTCAACCGAAATATGGGCGTTTGTTTTTAATTCTCCATATTGAGCAATTTTTGCTGATACATCCACAAATCTAACTGAAAAATTAGCTTTATTAAAATTCTTCAAAGCTCTATTTTGTGTTTCAATAGAAATATCATTATGCAGAATTGAAATGTCATAATTATTTTTAGAATTCGCATTTTCTAAAATCGATTGGAGTAGGACGCTAGTATACTTCATATAGGCATCATTACAAGCCATAACAATTGGAATATTATTTTTACTATATTTGGGTTCAACTTTTTGAGGAAGTGGTCTTGTATCACTCCATTGAACAACTGGCAATTTTAGAATGGTGATTTCTTTTCTACTGATTTCCAAATATTTGGCAAAAATCGCAACCAAACGCTCTCCAATGTGTCCTAATGTACGATAAAGTTCTACAGAATATTTTTCATGGTCCACCTGTTTTTCGATTTCTTCTAAAACACCAAAACAAAATTCATTATATTCTTGAAATAATTCTCTTTTCATAATAAACATATTATAAAAAGGTGCCGTATCCGAATATAATACTTCAAATAATGCTCTAGTGTATTTTGGATATTTTTCTGAAATCACTGAAATCAAAGTATCAATATCACTTTTTTCAAGATGTTGATTCCAATGCTCATAAAGACTAATATTTTTTAACTTTCCAGTTTTATCTAAATTTACAGTGTCAATTACTCGCCAACTCTCAGGAATAATTAAATCAGCTCCGTCAATAACTTCAGACATATCTCTTTCAGTAATTGCAAATTCTTTAAGTTGTTCTTCTGTAATTTTATCGCGTGGAATCACACCCCAAATTGTTGAATCTTTAGCTTTTCCTGTATCAAAAGCCATATATCTTCTATAATGCCAAAAGCCTAAATAATCTGAATCTTTATCATGCTTCCATGCCCAATACTGCGCTGTCAATTCACAATAGCGTTTATTTTTAGAAGAAATATTTTCACCCACATTATCATGCAAAACATTTGGAATTTCCTCAGCAGCTAACTGACTTCCCACTTGAATAGGCACCAAAAATTTATTCTCTGGGACATATGAAGGTTTGTGCATTGAAACATATATTTTTGCCTTCAGGTCACTTGAATTTTTACTATCTAAATCGACAAAATCTGTCTTAACTTCTTTAAAATTGACTTCGTGTTCTATACCTAAGCCAATCAATGGATTATTTAGAATCACTTTAGCTTCTTCTAAAACTTCTGTATTTCCAAAATGATTATTTAATCTCCATAACAAATTACCTATAATATTATCTTTGAAATTTGTAAGTTCCTCACTAGAAATTTGAACTTTGTTTATTATATTTTCAATAGATGTAAACTGAGCATCCAGATTATTAAGTTCTTCTTCTAAAATTAGGGAACTCAACTGTTCTTCTTCTGCCTCTTCCACAAGATAAGCAATTTGATTACTTTCCTTAATAACAGCTTCTGATATCACAGTATAGAGCGCTGTGACTAATTGCAAATTATCATAAGGTAGGTTGTTTCTCAAAAATTCAGTAAGGGAGTTTGCTTCTGCTAGCTCTATAACTGAATTTGCTTTATCAAATATCTTTTTACTTATAATTTTATTTCCGAGTAATAATTATCAATGGAAGTTCCGCCAGATTTGAGAAACTCTTTTAAATTTTTGGGTATACTCTGAGGTTTTTGGGAAACTTTTGCAAATTCTCCGTCAAACTCAGCAACTTTTAAGAAAATCACATCCTCTTTTAAGTTTGACGCTATCTTCTTAGAATAGACTATATCACTTTCAGGAAAAAGAAGATAATCACTTGTTGTTAAACTAGCTCCAAGTTTTTGAACTTCTACATTATTTTTATACTTATCAGGGTCAAAATTAATAATCTGTATTGGAACAAATTTTTTATATTTTTTGATAATAAAATCAAGCATCGTTTTCAAAGTATCATCATCTTCCTTAGGAAGCATGATAATAATATTTAAATTATTTTGACAGAGACTCTTGACTTGGTCTTCTATTGTCATTAAATTGGTATCCGTAATAATTGCCGTAAGTTTAGTCATTTTATTCCTCTTATTTTCATTTAATAATATCTCAGTCAAAATATTAGAATCTAACTTCTAATATTTTTATAACTTGAATCCCAAATAAACTATTAATTAACGTAATCAGAAAATTTATCTCTATATTTGATATGCAAATAACTTGCTACGACAAATAGTATAAAGATAAGCCCCCAAAATACACAGGTATAACTCCAATCCTTTTGCCAGACCCATTGCCGAGCAAAAATTGCATCACGAAATCCCTCTACAACATAATAAACAGGATTCAATAACATCGCTTGTCTAATTGCACCTGGAATGATATGAAAAGTTGTCATGTCAAACACAACCCCTGAAAAATACATCATAAATCTAGACGCATAGGTCAAAAACATTTTAAAATCTCTAAAAAAAACAACAATTGTTGAACAAAGCAAAGTGTATGATAAGACCAACGCAATTAATCCAATAGCATAATATATTAGCTGAATCCAATATAAGTTTGGAAAATAACCATCATACATTGCAATAATTATAGTTGCACCTCCCATAGCCCCTAAAACGGGAAGATTGTAAAACATCTGTACCGTTGGTAAAATACTCATGGGAAATTTCATCATTGAAAAATAGCTATACTGATAAGCTATACTCGTAGAACCATTTACAACCGTAAATTGTAAGAAGAACCAAATAGCAATACCAATCAAAATCCATGGTACGGCGGGAACAGTTCCTGGGATTGACCTGGGAAATAGAACGCCAAATAATAGGTAAAATACCAAAAAAAGTGTTAAGGGTTCAAGATAAGACCAGATTTTACCTAACTTCAGGCCCATATAATTATTTTTAGCTGTAAATTTGGAAATATAGACAATCGTGGATAGATTATCTAACTGTTCCTTGAAGTAAATAAATACATATTTCATTTTGCACTCCTTTTAATGTGACATTTCAGTAGTGCTAGAATTTCCTGGAAGATTAATTATCTCACCAGGACTGATAACACTTAGGTCCGTATTTGGATTTACTTGTTCTATAGCCTGAACAGTTGTATTATTTTCTGCAGCTATATCTCCAAGCGTGTCACCAGCTTTTACCGTATAATTAGTAGCTTGCGCACTAGTATTCGAATGACTTGTCGTTGATGATGATACCGAACTTTTTGAAACTTTTTGTGTACTTTCATTTAATTTACTAGATGTCTTCTTTTCACTTTTACTTTCCGAGGATTCTATCTCTTTAAGTTCCCGCTCAAAAGTAGGTTTTCGGTGGAAGAGATGACCTTCTGTAAAAAATTCATATGGCTTTCCTAATGCTTCTTGCATCGTCCAGTTACTTGTTGCAATTAGCGATAACATTATGATAATTATAGTAACCAAGCCCAACATCACTTTTGAAAAGAGACTTAATTTATAGCCGTCCTTAACATCAAGTATTTTATTAATTGTTTTACTTGCACTTCTTTTTCTCGTATCAATCGTATCGGAGATTTCTTCTCGCAAATTTAGTAGAGAATAATTTAACTGTTCCTTTTGACATTTTTCTTTATATATCGCCTGTTGTTCTGCTGAAAGATTGTTGTACCAATTTATAAATTCCTTATAATGTTCCAGCACTACATCTTTGGATCCTAACTCTTTAACTTCGCCATAGTGTAGCCATAAAACTCGGTCACACCACTTGTTGATTGAATTAATGTCGTGAGATACTACAAATATTGTCTTTCTTTGTTGTCGAAACTCAAACATCTTTTTTGAAGATTTTTCAGCAAAAGTGCTATCCCCAACTGATAAGGCCTCATCAATAATCAATATATCAGGATTTTGATATACGGCAATAGAAAATCCTAGTTTAGATTTCATCCCTGAAGAGTAATTCTTTACTAATTCGTCAATAAATGGACCAAGTTCTGAAAATGCAATAATTTCATCCATTTGTTCATCAATTTCTTTATTACTCATTCCCATCATCAGAGATTTTAATCTAATATTTTCTCGACCAGTAATCCCATTTTGAAGTCCTGCACCTATAGAAATGGTTGAAACTTCGCCATTAACTTGTAAATTACCTGTTGTCGGAGAAATTATTTCACTGATTAGATTGACGAGAGTTGACTTACCTGCCCCATTCAAACCTATAATACCTATACACTCACCGTCATAAACATTCAAATTCACATTTCTTAATGACCAAAAATCAAAAGTTTGATTATTAGCCTTGAAAAACTTTTTTTTGTCACTTTCATTATTTACCTTTAAAGCAAATCTTTTGGTAAGATATGATGCACGTACTTTTAATCTTTTATCTTCTGTCATTATTTAAGTTCACACACCCCTTTATTATCAGTTTTTTCGTATCTGATTTAACACAATTAATGCAAATTGATTAGAAGTCAAATTAGTAGAAAATGACGCATCTCCCACTTCCAGTAAATCTTGATATTTTTTTATATTTTTTATACTTCTCATCTCTTTTAATAAGTTGGAAATCATCATTTCATCATTTTTCACTCCTAAAAGATGAGCAATTTTATAAAGCGCTTGTTCTGATAAATTGATAAGATTTGCTTTATCTGGTAAAGTTGCAACTTTTGTGACAAGCATATTCTCAATCAAATAAATTTTTCCTTCAATATCAAAGTATATAGTGTTATATTCATGACTCGTTGGATAATCCAAAAAATGTCTTTTTATGTATCTTCTTATTTCTTGTAACATTTTAAAAAGAAAAATAGGATTCCCTACATTAGAAAGCCTTCCTAATACTTTGTTAATATTGTTTTCCATTTATTTTCTCCACTTATTTTTATATTATTTTCTAAATCAATCATATTTATTGTCATTTGAAAACTATTTAGAGAGTAGTTTTTCTATTCTTTCTATTTTTTGCTCTTGATAATTATTATAATGACCCAGAAATCATACATTTCTATATCAATTTCTAAAGGTATATCAACTCTATACTCTGTTAAAGAGACTTTTTGGTTGAAAGTTTACTTCTATCAAAGGGTTGTAACTTATTTCTAATTTCAAAATGATTAAATATCCCATTGGTATAAATTTGAATCATAACATGATTTTCCACCCGATTTACTGCTATCGCTCTCATATTTATTGCAATTTTAGGAATTTTCGAATTTAGAACAGGGTAAAAATATTGATTTTCTTCTCGTCTCATAATTCCCAGATATTTTTTCATAATATGTCTTAAAGAATGCCACCTATTAAATCTTACGACTCCTCTATAATCCTCTAAGAGCAAATATTTCCAAACAATTTTTCGGGCTCCTGTTCGAAAATAAATTGCGGGGTCAAAATTTATTTTTCCTAAATACCTGTCAATATTCATTTTAAAGTCAATAATTCTTTTTAAACTAAATTTATATCCAACATCCCTTCGCAATCCGAAGTTATATACAAGCCACTCCAAACGTCTAGCCAAAAATTTCTCTTTTGAAATATCATCAGGAAATGTTTGATTGATATAACTCAGAGCTCGTAGCCAAGAAATCATAAAATCTCTATTTACTGTTTTGCTTAAACTCACATTATTATCATCTCGATTCAAATATGTAGTTAATCTTCTCCTTGAGTAATTTTTTTGAAAATCTCATGGCTTCATAAAAAAATGTTACGTCATCACCAACTCTTTGACTGGGGAAGTGAAGATTATACTTCCCAATTAAGCTCCTTTTCACCATAATTCCTTGGGGACCAAGCCACTCATAAAAAGCAGAGGAAAGTTCCTGTATATCACGTTCTTTTTTATTTCCATCAAAGAAGTATGCTTTACTTTTGAGAGTAAGTTTACCATTTATACTTTGTACTAGACCAAAAAATCCCATATCATCACCAGAATTTTCTAGAGATTCAGACATATATTGAAGAGCATTTTCATCGTACCAATCATCTGCATCTAAGAAAACCAGATAATCCCCACGTGCATTTAATATTCCAACATTACGTGGACCATGTGCACCACCCGTATTTTCTTTCAATTGATAAAATTCAATGCTCGAATACTTTTGCAGATATTTTTCTACAATCTCTGCTGAATTATCTGTTGACTTATCATCAATAAAAAGTAATTGAAGTTTCTCTAAACTAATAGTTTGATTTACTAATGAATCTAACATTCTTTCTAGATAGGGAGCGTTATTATAGTTAGCAATAATGACGGAAACTTTAGGTGTATCAAAAACTAATTCTGAGGAGATTTTTTCATAAGTTGGAAGATTTAGTTTCCATTTTTCATTGTTCAGAAAATTGTGGTAAGAAAATTCTTCTTGTAATTCAGTTGAATTCATTGTCCCTAACCTTTATTTACCGTAATCACTAAATTGATTACAAAGTTTTCTATGGAGTTGACAGAAAATGTTGAAATATTTGATAACAAGCATTTTTCAAAACGACAAATATACAAAATTATTTTTTTATCTCGATTTATCTTATTCAATCAATAATTTAACTCTTTTCTAATTTC
>NW_025106827.1:0-21852 GCF_013123115.1 Colletes gigas
GTGTGGACGGATTCAAATACGTGAACACTAAACGTAACGATGTAATTATATTATTTAATATTTACTAACTATTTAACATAAAGAACATAAAAGAAAGACATAAAACGTAAACGTAAAAGATCATAAACGTAAAACTGTGATTGCTCTCGACTAACGTTCGATACAGAGTGACGTTCCTGCAGTCAAAGTGACCCTCCTATCCATCTTTAATATGATCTAAACAAAACGCACGTTCGAGACGCAGTCTCTAAAACGTATTTCAGCTTAAACCTAAACACCTCACTCGATACCTACTCTAGTTTAGACTAAACACTCCTATCGACGCAAACGATAACGGTTCTCCTAGCCACACACATACACTCCTTACAGATTATACCTCTTGTTTCATAGTTGTTCCGATATATAGGCATAATGTATAAAAAATCTTTTAAATGTTTCATATAAATCTTAGGACGAATTAAATTTTATATAAAAAAAATTATATAAACTTTTTCTCTATCTTCTCTAGAAAAGAAAACATTAAATGAAATCTTATACATTACATGCTTACTTAAATCGCATTGAAAACGAATACCACAAATGTTTTAGAATAATGTGCAAAATGTGATTGCGATTTTCGCTAAGACAAATTGAAAACTCGTTTCTAACAAGGAAAAGTTGGAATGGTACCAGGTTTTGGGTTAGGTTTTACTTTGAGATATTATTAAAGTTATTACAGGTACTTATTTTCAGAAATAGAACTATGTTCACCACTAATCAGCGTGGCGTGAGTGATGAGGTCTTTGCCTGCAAGTTCCGAACTTCTTCTGCTCTGCTGGTTCGAACCCTGCTTGAACTTTTTTTTTTTATTTTTTCAATCATACTTTAATCGTACACTAAATATGACATTATATTTTTGTCTGACCTTCGAATATTTTTTTTTAAAGTTAAATTTAACCGATTACATTTAACATATGTTATTTTCAATGTACGAAGTACATGAATCTGGATGGTACTTTTCACAAAAACAGTCAAAACATAAAAATTTCAAGCACCACGTACATTTACTGAAGTTTTGTTTTCACAGAAATTACAAAATTTTGTATTTAACTCTGATGGAAAGGCCGCTTCATTTACATTGATAAAATGTGAACGATTTTCGGATAGTCGTACCTTGTAGCTCGTACTTTTTACCTTATACTTCAGGTAAAAAGGGATATAGCTGGGAAAAACAGTTTTATGACATTACCTGCTAACTTATGTTACTGTTCTACAATGAAACGCTATGTTTTGTACCTTTAAAAATATTCGACTATGTCCTTTTAAAATTTAAGATACAACCCATACTTTGTATTAAACTGGCAAACGGGATCACTTTTCCTTTGTTTCTAGTTAGTTCTATTTAGTTCGTCATAACCAATTGATACGGTTATTTCAAAACAATCGAGGAAAATCATTATTAATTAATTTCTGCAATTATTAATTCTACTGTTTTGTTTATGTTATAAAAGTAAGAACTCTTCTTATTGAAAAATACCACAGCGTGCACAATACTGGTAAGAGTGGAATCTCATTTTAATTTATTAATTTTCAATCTTAAAGTATTTTGATTTTCAAAAATCGTATTAATAATATACATATGTGTGCTCATACATGGGAATAAAAAAAATTTCTTTTTTTTCAATAATTAAAATATGATCAGGAGGTCTTAAAACGTGTATTTCCGTAAAATAAATTTTACAAAATTTTTTTTCATTATGGGTACTTTGCTTATGTGCGCCTACATAGGTCGGAAAGTAAAAATGCCTGGGCAGTCGAGAATCTCGGCTCGAGAATCCAAATCGTATGCCGTTGACGGGAGGTCGGATTTCAGTTGTTTAGAGCGAGAAGGCAAATGTGAGCCTTTCTCTCTCGACTCCCACGAGGCGATCCGAAATTACTTCGGGCAGCTTCGGAGAATCGAGAAAGAGGGCATGCGTCAGTTTGCCTTTGTCGACTTTCCGAAACTCCACGAGCTCACGTACGCGTATCTGGCATGTGTGCGTGTGCACCCGGCGGTGCTTTTCTGGCATCTATCCGTGAACGTAGGTTTAATGCACATAGCGCCACAACGGGAATTAATTGTAACCCGATTATTCACCGTCGAGTGCAGAGTCATGTAACTGCATTTTAGTTAGGAGCGAAATCCAAACGGACCAGCGTATTGTAATAAACAATACGATTGTATGTTTTTCAACGTGGGCGATCAAGCTGGGGAAGGTAGAGAGAAAGGAAGGCACTTCTTTTCAGATACTTAGTTTATTTTCTAAAGACCACGACACATCGGAGTTTCCGTCGTTCCTTCTTTTGTTTATTACGGACCGTGCCAAATTAGCTATTTCCGTTAAGAGTTTCAATGGTCTTGACACACAGCAGGGCCTCGCGACACTTCGCTTCGAGTTTCGTTTACTTTCACAAGGGTCATAAATTTTCTTAAGGGTTGTTTAGGCCTCTAGCCTCGTTTGCTCTCTCGACTCCCACGCTCTCTCTCACGCGCGCCCGCTCCAACATGGCCGCGTAACCTCCACCTCCACTCGGCTCGGGGGTGGATCATCGATCGATGACGATCCGGACGGATGGGGCAAGGCACAAACCCCGATTGGACCAGGACAATCCAGAGGGAGGATCGAGAAATATTCCGGAGAAGGGATGAACACCGAGGACGACGAGAAGATTTCCGCGGAGGAACAGATCGATTTTAAAAGTCAACCAAGTTGTATCTAACAATCGAGACGAAGACGAATAAACTTTTACCAACCCTTTTTCGAACATACTTAGTAGTTTGATTTTTGCGCGTCTCGCCGAGCAGAGCGGTTCAGCGCTCCACGGGCACCAACCCACCGTCCTTTTCCCCTAAACCGCTATCTCGGGACGTAACAGGGTATTTAGCGCGCGTAAACCAGCCTTAAGGTTGTGCGCGCAGTACGGCGGGATCGTGTCCGCGTCCTTCCGCTTTCTTTGCGATGAAAGATTCTTCTTCGGGGAATCCCGACAGGTCTTCGGTTAGACTCATCGAGTGCAAATGCGTGTGAAAAACCGAGTGTAATATCAAACCAAAGAAATATATGGTGAGTTGTAATTATTTATTGACAACGAAGTAGGCGTTAGAGCGTATAGTTAGATACACGAAGATTGTCCTGCATTCACGAGTTGTTAATAAAGTTGAGGGTAGACGATCAACAAAGATTTACCCTTAACCAGTCTCTCGAATTCAAGGACACTACAATTTGGCGACGAGAATGCGATGCTGGTCGAAAATTGTGATGTAAATGTATACATCGAGAAAGTGGCACATGAGGAACGTACATAACCTAAATCGAGCACGTGTTCGACTTCACTGGACACGAACATAAGACAATTTACACATTCGATATCGCCGGCTTTTACAAAAGGTAAGTCTTAACATTTAAGTCAACACTTTGTTCAAAAATATTCTATAAAGATCTCTGTAAGTTTCATCTCTCATGCTTCAAAAGTCTTTATACAGGTTTATCTCTTATGCATGCATGCAACTTAATTCAATTGGTTGTTTCATAAAACAAATTTATAGAGAAATGAAAAATGTTTTTAACAAGTCCTATAAAATACTTCAGTTTAATTGTAATTCATCAGTAAAAGAATCTAAATCTATATTATGCAATACTCAAGATATAAAGACAGACATATATAAAGATAAAAAGAATATTTTTACCAGTATCTTCATATTCTTAAATATCTCAATATTTTGTCCTTTTGGCCTACTTACTTTAATAAATCTGAGTAAATCGTCAACATTATGTTTATATTTATTAACAAATGTGTTAACACAGAACTTAATATTATTAGTCGGACTAATCGTAAATTGAATCTGTGATTCCTTATCTAAAGATATAGTTGTAGCTATAACGTTCAGATTACTCAAATTACTGCTACCACTAATAAAATATTTTACGAAGTTGTATGCTCTTTAAAATGTTTATGATCTACTGGGACTTTATTAACTTTATGTCTTAATAAATTAATAATCAAAGTATCTCTATTAATATTATAATCAAGTAAGAGTGTCACAATAGTATTAGTATTATCTTTTATTAATACTGTTTATCTCTAATGTTTAAATTTGATTAAATATTTTAAATCTGTTATCATTTTTTTGTGAATATCCAAATTATTTTTAAATCTGTGGTTTGGAAAAATGAACAGGGCTTGAATTTAAGGGGAGAAATCACTGTGACAGATTGGGAAAATTGAAATTTTTGTATTATCTCTTTTCAATGGTTGACGGTTTAACAACGACTCCTTAAAATATTAAAGTAAAATTTACAAAAATGCATTTAGATGTAGAAAATGTGCCTTATGCCTTATGCTTGAAATTAATTGCTATTTATTTTTGGACATTCATTTGAAACTCTTTTAATATTTCTACTGTGGTAATGGTTTTATATGAATAGGAAGTATTTTGATCGAGATAATTGTGTGAATGAAGACTATTTAGAATGTCCCGATACACGACTAAAGTGGTTCAAATGGCAACTTATTTAGCCGTAAACCAATTTAACAATAGCTATTCAGGATTATTACAAATCATGAAGGTCCACGATGTTAACATTAGATCTCAGGCTACGCATATCCACACAAACAGAACATGCTCTGCCTTTCCGCTGCTAAGTGAAAACACGAAACAGCGACACATGACATTGGGTTGAAGAAAAAAGGAGATAAGGATGATCTTTCTAGAGAAGATACGGTTTTGGGTCCTGAAGTAGATCCCCTTTAGAAAGTTTAAAAACTCCAAGGTTATTTCTTAGATAATTTGGTACAAAACTTTTTGAACACGTTTTTCTCAAAATCACATTTTTCAAACTGCGTGTCTCAATAACGCAGTCAATTTTCATCCGATTTACTTAAAATTTTGTGTGGTGATTCCTAATACTATTTTCTTCAGTTGCATGTACGGAATTTTCGATGGAATAATTAGTTTCGACGTTCTGTTAAAAGAAATATTGATTTGGTTATAGGTTTCTGAAAATATTTCCTTCAAAGTTTCATCATTTTTTAATAAATAATTATTTTTAAAAATCTGTACGTGCAACTGAAGCTACTGTCCTACAGTTTAAGAAAATTGCATGATTTCTTGTTTCACAACTTGCAATGAAAAATTACACGTCCGCCCGTTTCTAGGAAATTTTTGGGAGCCTCTCACGCTGGTTCCTATTATGGTTATAACAATTAATATTTTTATACGAAATTTTGACAAGAAGTAGTTTAAGAAATTTACTTTTGAAGACATTAAATATTTATCAGAAGAAGTTTCATTGTTATGCTCAAAAAATTGTTGAAAATTGCCTTTATTTTCAGCCGTTATAGTGGTTTCACCCCTTGCTGCATCTTTTATCTTCAGATCACATTTCAATAGAAATCATAAGTAGACCTCTATGTAAGACAATTTAATTTATTTTGTATAAAAAGAGTTCTCTTCTTGCCTTTATATTCAAAAATTCAAAATACGGTTCACTCTTACAGAAAAAGGGTTCAACATCCCAAACATTAAGTGTCATTGGTCCATTACTTGGATATTTATCCAACACATGAAATAATGTAGTGTTGAAGGCGAGAGAAAGAGAGAGGGAGCGGAAGGAGTGGGTACTGAGGAAACGGGGTTCCGTAGTACCAAGGTGGGATGGGTGCGAGGGTGAGGGTTTTTAAAGGGTGCAGCGGCTTTGGCTCTGGAGTCGAGTCCTAAGAAGGACTGATTGTTTATTGAGAGTTGCCCAGACGTACAATGAAATCGCCGGGAGGTCCGGAGTCGGAGAGCTCCCCAAGGTCGACTGACCGTGAACGAGACACTAAGGGCAGGTGGCGACGCTCCGCGTAGGTGCCGCGTTACCGTACCTCTTAGGACTGCTTCAACGGGGTGGGGAGTCAAAGTCCCTGGTGAGTCTACCCGACTGTTGCTAGAGGGTTCCTGCAGCTTGGCACACCCGCGTAGGAGCCGGCACTGAGGAGGTTTACTCTTGCGTAGTCGGGAAGTGACTGCCTAACATGGGTCGAAGGGCCCGTATTTATACTCGGAGGCCCGTGCTAGCGCGGGCCTGGCCGTCGCTGATTGGCTAGGACCCATCTATTCTTAGCGTTGACCTGGCTTTTCGGTGAACGCTACGTCGACGTTTCTATCCCACGTAAATCTAAGGGCGCGGTATTGCTTCGTTTCGGCGAAAGCCGCGTCGTCGTTCTTATTTCTATACTAAAATTATTATGACGTGTTACAATATGGTGTAAAACGTTACACAAGTTAAACGTTAATCATTTATTGAAAAACATAATGTCGTGGTTACGAGACAGTCATTATTTTACTGAGAATTGAGCGCGTGAGATCTTTAGAAAATGACGATATTATTGATCGCCATTTCCAGCAGAGATGGGTTTTGAGAAACGACCGTGATTATGAGTTATTCAACACACAATACCTTTGCAATTATATTAATTGCAAAGGGTTTATGAGTTTGAGCCTTGCGTGAATGAGTGAGGAACTTACATAAAACAAGAACAATGAGCGTTGAGAGCAAGGAACAAGAACAAAGAACTTGAAAGCACACTTGAACAAAGTTAGCATTTGGGCGGTCAGAACAAGACTGGGCAATGGCCGCGCTCTTGGCCACAACGAGGTTTCGACTAGTCGGCAGAAGGATCGGTGCGCGCGCATATCAATTATGTGCAAATGCCCAAAATCGGTTTTGGGCGCATCGCGCTGTTAGCTGGTCCAGCTATCCTACTTGTGCACAAAGCGTGCCTGAGAGTGCTGCTAATGAGCGTCGTGGTGGCCAGAGAATGAGTTAATTCTCGAACATGCTGTCTTACATTTTCACAGTAATTACTTGTTGTTTGTCGTGTAATAAGATAACGTTTTGCTATTTCTTCAAATGTGTAATCGTGATGTAACCGCGATAGATATATTCCAACTGCAAATTCACTGTTTCGTAATACATCTTGAACAGAATTTAGAATGTCAGAAAACTGTGAATGATTTAATCCTGTTTCATATAGTAGCTGTTCCTCTGCCATTTTTGTAAAACTCACTCTCACTCACTTCCATCTTTTTATTCCTTTCTTCTAACACTAGATTTTTAAAAGTCTTAAAAACTGCAAGAATTTCCTCGACAGATAACGTTACCCTTGTATCATATGTAGTGAAATCCTCTGAAATTAAAAAACTATCTTTTTCTTCATGTGTACAACAAACACATGCGTTGTATGGAACAAAAATGTCTTTTGGGAGCTCCAAAGCTCCCGTGCTACCCTGACGGTTGATCATCAGCAACACTTGTTCCTTTTCCAATATTTGACACTTCCCTTTTAAGGGTCTCCCATATTCACTTCTAAGTAAATTCATGGCCGTATATATTTTCCGTAAAGACCCTGGGTACATGTGGCCGGGATTAACGTCCAACCGTTTCTTAATAGACGCTTGTTTCCATCTGTCAGTGTTCTGTGTATGACAGAAGGTAAAATTCAAGTCATCGATCCCCCACACTTTGTCCGAAAATTCTGATATAAGACCGTTTTTGATGTTTTTTGGTTTCACAGATTTTCGCTTACGTATTATTCGCCCTAAGCTATGTATATTGTCAAATTCTATTTTCGCGTCATCAGTCCACTTCAATTTTTTGTTCATTAAGCGTTGATGAAACAATTTAACTCGCTGGTCCCATTTAGGATCCCATTCTTCACACAATTTACCTTCTGGCGCTGCAAGGTCAACCTTGATTCCACCTGGCTTCTTATCTGGTCTAGTTCTAACCTCTAGTACCCTAGATTTTGCGCCTCGTATGAATCGATCGTGCCTCCTAATGACTCGCCACCCTCTTCCTCGGGCACGAATAATTTCTTGCATAAGAATATTATGATAATGCTGCTCATCGCAGATCGAACCGACCAATTTGCTCACCCTCCTAACGTCAGCATCCTTATCCGTCTTCCCTGACGCTAACAAATACCACTTTGGGCTAGATAGTCCTGTCGTGCCCAGCTTGATAGCCTTTATTTTCTTAAATCTCTTGGTTAAATTATGGACTAACTGATGAACACCGTGCCAAATTCCATTGATTTTTACGCACATCTTACCACCTTTATTAATTTCATCGATTAAATTCATAACAGCGGTGCAAAAATCAACGCCTTTATTATTCTTCTTGAACCAGAAGTTGTGGTTGCCCACTCCATCTGGACTGTATTCTCCGGCGTCTAGTATTAGCAAATCAATGCCTCCCACCTTGGTAGCTACTGTCTGTGATCTAGCACTACATCTAGCGTCCTTAATATTGCCTTTGTCTAGATGTTCAATGGTAGAGGCCATTATCACGTCCACGTTACTTCTTACCACCTGTCTTATTTCATTGACCGGTATACGTTGCCCTTTTTCGAACAAAGACGACATCACATAAACCTTTGGTGCTTTGCCGGCCATACTGGTTGAATAGTATTCAGCGAATCCACCATAGCCTGCACAAGGATCTAATATGACCTTAACATCTTCAAAGAATTGAGGATCAGCCTCGTGCAATTGCTGCATCTTAAACCCTCCACGACTAATATAGGCTCCGCCAGCTTCACTACGTTTTGGCAACGCAACCCTAGACAATTTCTCTATACTTTCCCAGTTTAATGTATAATGAACGTTCAAACCGGCTCACCAAGCGGCATGAAGCCTTTGGTCACCACTGTCTAGTCCATTGTTAAGATGGATAATATCCTTGAAGCCAGACTCAGTTTTCCTGAACGCAGGGTCTTGATCGTCAGCTCTCCTGGTGAATGACAAACATCCACCCTCGAATCTCCTAGCGTAGTGTACAGAGCGTCAATCGTCGAGGTTCTATTTACGCGTCTCCACTTATGGGTACAACAGTCCAATACTGTAGCAGGCAATTGTTGATCGATATCCAATTTCTCTATGTTGCACCCAATCATTGTACCACTTTCAGAGTGAGATCATAGCAACCATTGATACAACAGCCATTCCTGTTGTGACAACTCATCCGGGCGTTGGCACCAATCTTTGGGTATCAATCCCAAATCAAACTCGTTCTCCTTGATTTTTGAAATTAAACCAAAAAGATTAGCAGCCCGATCGACAAATCCAACCAAAGCCGCGGTCATGAATCTATGCCATGCGGGTCTAACACCATGCGCGTCCCAGTTGCACAATAGATTTTCACAGAGAAAGGGTGGGTGATGAATGCCAGTTCCAATACACAATGTTGTGAACAAAAATCATCCACACGCGATTATACACGCTCCACGATTGTGCACAGTGTTCGCAAGTGCCCACTAATAATCCTTTCAGGCACTAACCACTATGCAATTACATAAACACGCACCGCGATTATGTTATTCGTGAGTGTCTATGTGAAAATCTCACCCTTTCTCTGTGAAAATCTCGTCGGGCGAGTTTTGATATGCCCTTCTGGATTTTCATAAGACAGGTTGAATCTTGTTCAACGCAAGGTGTTCGCATTTCCATAAGTGGACAAAAATCTAAGGCAGTCGAGAATGTCGGTAAGTAGAATTTTTCATGCAGCGTGAGAACCACTAGCCTAGCACTGTTGGCGGGTTGCCATTCTACAGGCGGAACTTTAAATGCTAATAACTTTGCAACGAAGCCTCCATCAATAAATTAGTATTCTTGATTTTCGTCTTATTTTGCCCTCTACTGATTAAAATGCTTATTAAAATTTTTACTATAGGCAGCCGAACACCCTGTATAATACACTATACCAGTGGTCGGCAAACTTATTAGCCAAAGAGCCAAATATGCAAATTAAAAGGATTAAAAAAAAGAATTGAGAGCCAAATCTATTTGTAAATGTAGTAAACCTTTATCATAATTTTAGACATTCATTAAATTATGGATACACTGTTTAAAACTTGATTTCATACTTAATAAGGATTTTATTCATTGATAACAAATAATTTGATAGTAAAGTATCCATAATAACACTACTTAATGCGCTGAATGTTCTTGCATCTCCTTTGAAAGTTTGTTCAAGTCCGGTTTGTAGGTTGTTGTTTTTAATTTTAAACACATTTCCAGGTTCTCATCAATGAGACGATTTCTCAGTTTGCTTTTAATAAGATTCATACTCGAGAAAGATTGTTCGCATGAATACGTTGAGCCGAAAAGGGAAAGAACAGCATACGCGAGTTTTTTCAGCTGATCATAAGCGTGCGGAATACTATTCCAGGCGTTGAACATGATCATGTCTTCCTTCTCCAGGTCTTTCAAAGCAACCACTTGTGTTAAGAACTTTGTTCACGTTTGTTCTTCTCTAATATTTCCATATTTCCTTGTTTTTCAAATCCAGCAATTGTATTTCAAAGTTACCAACGTCAATACAAAAAGGAGGAAATTTCAATTCTGTTATCGTAGTGTTAAGAGGGTTTTTGACGAATGCTAAGGTCGCTTTGCTGTTTTTAAAATCTTGAAACCTGCTGAAAAACGCTTCCCTCATATTTAAAATGGTTGTTTTAAAATAGAATTTGTCAATAGAGGAATTATTTTCTTGGCGATGCTTTATCAGGCTCGGAAAGTGAAACAATGTTTCTGTTTGAAATTGTGGACTGTAATTTTGAGAATGTCGGTTGGACGAAAAGTTCGCAAAAAATGAATATGGTGCAAAACTTTACATAGGGTCTTTAATTCAATACTTTACAGTCCCACAAATCAGGTACACAGGTTACAACAATAATAAGATTAAACGCGAATAAATAGCAGTGAGTTTATGTAAAGATGGACGATATTATTGATCGCCCTTTCCGATTGAGATTGAGATCGAGAATGAGAAAATTTCGATATTATGTATTAATTCAATCACATAATACCTTTGCAATTATATTATATTGAGCCTTGGGTAAAAAGTGTGAGCAAATTACATGAAACAATAAAACCGCGTGAGCGACACAAAGGAAAAGCACACTTGAACTAAACACATCTGATTGTTAATTAACACAGTTAGCACAAGACTGCCTAATGGCCGCGCTCTTCGCCACCACGAGGTTTCGAACGGCCAGCAGAAAGATCGGTAGAAACGGGGTTTCGCAGTACCAAGGTTGGAGGGTTGCGAGGGTGCGGGTGAGGGCGAGGGGTTTTTAAAAGTCTGCAGCGGCTTTGGTTTTGGAGTTGCGCCCTGAGAAGGATTGTCGTTTATTCAAAGTTGCTTGGACGTACAATTACTCGACGGGAGGTCCGGCTTCGGAGAGCTCCTAAGGTCAACTAACCGTGAAACTAAGGGCAGGTGGTGACGCTACGCGTAGGTGCTGCGTTACCGTACCTCTTAGAACTGCTTCAACGGGGTGGGGAGCCAAAGTCCCTGGCGAGTTTACCCGACTGAGGTTAGAGAGTTTCAGCAGCTTGACACACCCGCGTAGGAGCAGGTACTGAGAAGGTTTTCTCTTGAGTAGTCGGGAAGTGACTGCCGAACATAGGCCAGCGGGCCTATTTCTATATCCGGGCGGCGTCCGGCTCGAGCCAATCAGGGACCTGAACGTCGCTGATTGGCGCGGGCGAAACTGGTGTCGCCGTGCGCGTTCTTCAGTGTCGCAGAACTGGCATCGGTTTTGGCGTAGGCCGCGTCGCTTTGATTATTCTACATGTTAACTAGATCTAAGCGGGTGTTACAAAACTAAATAGGGGTTGTTACAACAGTATTTTATATTATATTTTAAATGTTGAAATCGTGAGCGACACTACTTTATTACTCGTCAATCAACAATCGCTATGCGTTCAAATTCACAGAGAGAAGTGCTCTTACTTGTAATATGACAAATAACACTGACTGTTCTGTCATCATTTTTCACTAACGAGATCTCGGTGGGTGGGCCTTGTTGGCCTAAAAGCCAATCAGTTGTAGGTAATGATTTTGACAACAGTGACAACAATTCTGTCCAGCGAATCTGCAAGCAAGCCATCAGCTCTTAAAATTATGGACAACCACCCCCATTTACGATATACGAGGCCGATGCATTTACCTGCGCATTTTGACCAAGGATCTCGATTTCGACACCTAATAAATTGGGCATTTCTAAGTGACTGAATATATTTTTATTGCTTAGGCTACGGAAACTTTTACAGTCCAAGTATCTCTGATCATAATATTCCGACTTTTTCGCATTTTTTACGACGGAAGTTCCTAATAAAATATTGTTCAGGGGTTCGAAATTAATTTCAGATTCCTACAATGTACCGTTTTTGAGATTTAAGAACTTACCCTCTCGAAGCCTATTGCTTGACAGGATAGAATACCTATTAATTTACCTGTTTTCGTACAAAAAATTTAGAATTTTAATTTTCGCTCCATCCCCAATAATAGCTATTATCATGCTGGTAAACTCGGCCTCTCCGAAAAGTAAAAACCCGCAATAAGGAAAACCCAACTCCGTTGGATTATAATACGTCAATTGCTATTTACAAGCAAAAAGAACTTTGAATTTCCTGCTAATCTTTCAGAACCAAAAATTCTTCTGGTTATAAACCCAAATAAAGAAAATAACATGTAATACACACTGAATGACCCTTGGTCAAGTTACCAGTAGGCCATTGCAAGTGCCACTCATGGCACAACAATAGTAATATCGCTCGAATTTATAATTTTTCCATTTTTACTTTTCTAACCAAATATGACTAAATGTCAACAACCAAAAACAAGTGACAAACATATATTGATAGAATCAACTTCATGCTTTAGAATGGTATACCATATGGATGTAATTCCAAAACAATTCATTTTAGATTAATTGCTGAAGCCTCTGGTCGCGAAAACCACAATTATTTTTGCATCAACCTAATAACTCGTTATAAATAAAAAGTTCGCACTGAATTAAGCATAAAGCACGTGATATTTCATTTTTTTTTTAAATAGACTTACACCACTTTTAAAATAATCGGTCAATATGGTCCTTCGAGTTAGATTTAGTGTTTGTGAACAATTGTGTACAATAAATTGAATAAAAATTCTACGCATTCGACTTCCGCGTAGCCGACGCTGATTTATTTGAGAGACGCTAGGCCCTGACGGACTACAGGACTTGGAACGTCGTTGTAGAATCCACAACGAGGAAGCAGATCTGGGAAGCATTCACTGATCACCTCCTTATCTATTCATCTAATCCGTAAGTCCTTCTTGCATTTCTCGAATTGTGTTAACAGTATTAATTATGGACTCAATCTTGAAAACGCAGATTTCGGATCGTAAAAAGGTGAAGACCGCCTTGACTCGTTTTAAGAAATTTTTCGAACCATACGACCGATCAATGTTGATAACGGCACTTGAAATTCATTTGGAAAAATTTCGTGTTATATGAAAAATTTGACGCGATACAATCGTTAATAGAAAATACCGTAGAAGGAACTGGTCTCGAAGAAAAGAATGCGAATAAACGAAAATCATTTGCAACATCTTACTGTAATATAATGGCCATTGCTAAAGATTATATTGCGCAAATGCGGCTACAAAATTCTGCGCACACGAACATACCGAAACCGAATACGTTTTCTTCGGGAACAGAACCTCAATGTCGCCTAAAATTACCAACGATATAATTACCTACATTTGATGGGACGTTTGTAGTTGAAATTCAAGGATATGCTTGAATCATTAATACATGACAATGAAGCTATAGGCAACATTGAGAAATTCCGTTATTTAAATTCTTCATTAAAAGGCAACGCAGTTCACGTAATTGAATCATAAGGAGTTTCTGAAATAAATTACGATCTTGCGTGGAAAGCGTTAAAGGACATTCGTACGTTATGGGATTTGCCACTATTAACGAAAAAATCTTTTTCTGGACTTAGACGTCTGTTAGTTGATATGAAAGATAGCTACTCGCACTCAGTATGTTAGGAGAACCAACGGAGTATTGGGGTAGTTTAATCATGTATTTGTTATCGACGAAATTGGACAATGTAACGATACGTGAGTGACAGTGCAAGCAATTAAACATTGTGAGTGATGACAGATGTTTTAAAGAAACATTGTAAATACCATGAAAAAACTGCAAATGTCAAGGTAGTATCGTCGAGTAAAGTTCCAGTATTTTATGAAACACGAAACACTCGATTCAAAGGGTTCTTCTACTGTACACCGGCAAAAAAATTCGTTTTTTTTTTTTTGCATTTTCCTAAAAGATATAGCCTTAGAAATATGTGTGCAAAAAGTATATCGCCGACCTCCTAAAATTAACGAAGGTATATGTATTGTTCGCTTGAGCTATATCTATTTAAACGGTCCGAGTCTTCTGTTTAAATATGGTTTTCTCAAAACTATCTTTTCTAAATTGGCTTCCATGATATTTCAAGATCTACTTGGCCGATATCGTTCAAGCCATTAGAACACTTTTTCGGTACGCGATTGCGTGCGAGGCTCTGTGCTGCCACTAACTTTGACTATTTCTCGTTGTAGAAATTTGTGAATATTACTGAAAGAGTAATAAACATATATACTTGACGTCGATGCAAGAAGTTGCATAGTTTCTTCATAAAAAAAAAAATTCCAAAGAGAACATTAAAAAACGCGTTTTACAGTAGAAGACCCTCTTAAGAACGTAGCAACGCACGTTACAAACATGCAGTCAGTATGTATTCTTTGTAGAAATGAACACCCGTTATATAATTGTACTCAGTTCTTAAAATTGTCTCCGAGCGACCGTATTTCAAAAATTCAAGAATTGCGTGCATGTTTTAATTGTCTACAACAAGGACACAAAAATATGGATTTCACACGAACACACGCAAATTTCGAATGCGGACACGGACACGAACCTTTCTAAGAAACAAATCATGTCACAAACATACATTTCACATTCAAGGGATAACAATTGCACCATGTTATTCACTGCGGTAGTATACATAAATGATTAAAAGAACGTAAACAAAAATGTATTGTAGTGTTAGATTCAAGATCTCAGTCTCACTTCATCACTGAAGCGTTGATTATAAAAGGCTAGGACTTAGAAATAGGAAATGTAGTATGTAATGTAGTGTATCAGGCATGCGTAACCATCACTTCAAGATTCAACGGACTCAGCAAATCGATTTCACGTTTATTACTGTCAAAAATAACAGAGAAATCGATGTGATTATTGCAGCAGATATGTTTTAGGACCTACTGTGCATCAGACGTCATTCTTTAAGACCTAATTATCCGTTACTACAGAAGACAAAACTCGGTTGAATTGTTATTGGAAATATCGAAATATGTTTCTGGGAAATCGAACATTGTATCAATGAAGGACGTCTCATCGATAAAAATAATTACTGCGAGAAACATTTCGTGTCAACTGTGACTCAGGACAACGACGGACGACTCGTGGTCGGAATTCCTGTTGTGAAAGAAATCAAAGGACTAGGGCATTGGAGGCAACAAGCGGAACGCCGACTACTCGCATTGAAACGAAGGCTGAGAAAACAACAACATATTCAACAAGAATATATTGAATTTATAAGGTCATATGAGCAACTAGGACGTATGATGGAACTGAACGAGGAGCATCGTGAAAATGGGCAATTAATATTCTACTTACCATCATGCATCATGCCGCCATCAAGGAGAACAGCAGCACCACAAAATGACGCGTAGTTTTTGATGGATCCGCGAAAACTACATCTGGGCTATCCTTGAACAATGTACAAATGGCTGGACCAGTGGTACAAGAGGATCTACTTTCGATTTTATTACGTTTCCGCAAACATCGCTAAAATGTATCACCAAATACGCGTACGCAAGGAAGATCGCCGCTTCGAAAAAATATGGTAGCGAGAAAATAGTACCTTGCCAATTAAAACGTACGATTTAAATACTGCTACTTATGGGACAACATCCGCACCTTTCCTGGCGACTAGAACACTGTGACGAATTTGAGAAATTCATACAGAAGATTCTCCTGCCGCCAGCCGTATAATCTTGGAAGGCTTTCACGTATACGTTTAAAGGAAGCGATTAAGTTAAGAAATAATGTATTGTCAATTCTGGCGATGTCAGGTTTTGGACTCCGAAAATGGGCAACGAACGAGTCGCGGATTTCTTTGGAAATCGCAGACGGACATACTGCGATTCTTAATTTGCAAAAACCATTTTGGTATTGTGTCACAAAACGAACAATTTTATCGTATGTTTCTCAAATTTTCGATCCCCTAGGACTGATTGGGCCAGCTACCATTCCAGCAAAAATACTATTGCAAGAACTATGGCAGCAACAGTTTTCGTGGGACGAATCATTGCCTCAACATCTCCATTTCGTAAGGAATTTGGAGCAATTAATAACATTATTATTCCTAGACGTATACTTTCTGCTAAAGTTGAGAAAATTTAATTATACGGGGTTTGTCCTTAAACAATTGACAGTAGACCACAAATTTATTACGTGCAAAATCACGCGTAGGTCCATTAAAATAATCACTGTTCCAAGATTGGAACTGCGTGGAGCATTGCTGCTTGCACGACTCGCAAAGAAGGTGAGGACAGCGTTACGATTAAATTGTAACGAGTACTACTGGTGTGATTCAATGATCATGCTTACTTGGGGCAAATCGTCACCCAGTAAATGGAAGACGTTCGTGGTCAACAGGACGATAGAAATCCAAGAACTGCCTCGAGGAATTTGGATGTATGTGCAATGGAAGGAGAATTCTGCGGACATCGTATCGCGCGGGGTCAACCCTTTGTCGCTTTTTTCTGCAACCCTTTGGTGGAACGGACCGCCTGGCTAGAAAAGGATTCGTCTATCTGGCCATCAATAGAACCACGTGCAACTGAAATACCAGATATTAAAAGGAGAACGATTTTCATCATTCACGCGACTCTTACGAACGATCAGATATTGTTTACGTTTCGTAAATAAACGTAAGAAGTATTTATAATCGCATCAAATTAGTGAATACGCCAGAAAAATGTACAATTGTACACACAGGTTATCTTTCGTCAGAAGAACTGAAACATACCGAAATTCTTCTTCTTCGAACTGCACAATCGGATTGTTTTTTGACAATCTCTGTCAAAATCCAGTGCAGTATGTTCCTTTGAATCCAAAGAACCCCAGATTTCATTTAATCGAAGGCATCTCGTCATATTACCATCGAAGCATTATCTCACGAAACTTCTCGTCTCGCTTGAACATTTAAGATTATTACACGCAGGCTGTCAAGCCACTCTATTGTCGTTACGCAGACGTGACTGGCCACTTTCAGCTGAAAATATTGTAAAGAACACAGTACGAAATTGCGTTCGATGCTTTAGGACTAAACCCGCGACCCAAGAATGGGAAATTTATCTGCCGTAGGAATTACCTCAACTTTGTGCCTGCAGCGTGGATTATACAGGCTCGGTATTCATAAAAGAAAACATTTGCACAAGGCTCACATCAAAGGCCTATTATTTTTATAATTTTTATATATATATAATATATTTAATTTTTATCTGTTTCGTTACAAACGCAATTCACTTCGGATTAGCTATATATTTATCGTAAAATTTAAGCTATAGATATAAGTACCGATGCATTCTTAACCCCTTGACGTACCATTTGATTCCAAATAATTTTTCAAACGTATAATATTCAATATTATTTAAATTTGTTCGTACAATGAATGGCCACGAAAAAGAATAGATTTGATTTATGAATACCTCGTCAATGTAAAAATGTGTTGACTTTAGTGTATAAGACTTGCTGATGAGTGTGTAGCTTCATGATTGTGAAAATTGACGTTAAGAACTTGTAACGAGCCATACTCGTCATTGTATGTCAAGGGGTTAAATATTTCACGAAGATTTGTTTCGCGCCGAGGACTATGTATGTCACAGTATATACTCCGACAATGGAGCCAATTTTGTCAGTGTACGCAATGATCTACTAGAATTAGGCACACTTTTAAGGGACAGTCAGCACAATGAACGTGTAACTAAATTTTTAAGGGGACAGTCTCATGTAAGATTTATAAAAGATCAATTTTTTTTTATTGCATTTTTTGAAAGTATATTTGAGAATGTACTGTTAAATTTTGTGAGATTAATGTCGAGTATTTTGGATTGTGGAACCATTTTTGTTTAGCCTTTGTCAAGAAACATCTGTTGCTTCTAAAAGTCGAAGTTCTAGCGTTTGTGCCATCTGGGTACCAACACGTTGGAAGGAATTCTGTATGAAGCTGGGATTAAATAGTATGATCTTGCAGATTTTAAATGCGTTTCTCTCGAAATGTTACTTTCTTAACTGGCGTAGATCAACTCTCAAAAACTATATTTTCGATTGCTCGAAAATTTTTACACGTTCTTCCACATACTAGTAGCTCTCGCCCGTACCAAAATTTTATTTGTGTAATGAGTATATGATATAATTTTATTAAAAAGTTTGCGGAAAAATGACGAACTTGTGCAATTTTTAATTCAAGCTTTCGCCATTTTGCCAATTTTCAACATAAATTAATTATTTTGCTACGGACGATAACAGGAAACCTACCGAATAAAAATCTTTTTGATTTTTTTGATTAAGTCAACCTTGAGAGCTACAATTACCTACGCCACTGTTTAAACACATGTTTATTGTGGGCAGAACAAAAACATGAAAAGTTAATAAAAATTATTGAAGAATCTATTTTGTATTCACATGAGACTTCCTCCTTAAGTGATAATCAAGTTGAATGGCACTTAATTCCGCGCTTATTTTAGTTGACTATGGGAAACAGTAGTACGGGCCAGGAAATTTCATTTAAAACGAGTCATAAGTGATACTAAACTCAGGTACGAAGAATTGTATACACTGTTAACACGAGTAGAGGTATATTTGAACTCCCGACTTTTATATCCTTTATCCGACGATCCCACTGACCTATCTTTATTGACACCTGGACATTTCCTTATTGGTGACACGTTGAATGCACTTCCTGACCCTGATGTTCGGCACATTCCAGACAATAAACTTAATCGCTACCAGCACATTCAAAGAATTGCAAAAACAGCATTTTTGGCAACAATGGAACACCGAACATCTCCATCAATTACAGCAACGGACCAAGTGGTGGGCAGCATCCCCTCCTCAAATCGCACCAGAGACATTGGTTGTGAAGGAGGATAATTGCCCGTCCACCGCTTAAATGGAAATTGGGACGGACTATCGAACTTCATCCAGGAAAAGACACGTTTACGAGAGTCATATCAGTTAAGGTCTCCGATGGGATTGTAAAACGCCAAGTAACAAAAATTTGTGTCTTACCTGTAGAGTATGGTCACTGATAAAGACATGGTATCAGGGTAAGAATAGCGAGTTCAGTGTTTTCTCTATTCAAGTGCGAAACTTGTCCACGATATAGGCAAATGTATCCTCACTGCGTATCGCAGTTCGATTTGTATTTGATCCGTGGTTGAGGCGTGCTCGTTCGGAGTTTACACGTGTGTGCCGACAAATAGTAACTCGAAGGACCACCTTCTTATAAGGAAACTAATGTTTTCGAATGGTGTTTATTAAACTCAACACTTGCTACAATAACGTTTTAAGTAAAATTCTGATGATAATCTTTCAAAGCTCTTCCAAAATTCTTCTTAAATACTAAAATTGCCGATGAGGCGTAACTAAAATAACCAATCGGTTGACGTGCATTCTCGGGGGTTGAATTTCTGAAATACACCAAGTCCAGATTAGACGGGGGACCGTGCTCAGATACGAAGGCTGTCAATCGATCGCGCGACTAGTCGGAAGGTTTATGACACGTCGAGGACGACGGATCAGGGCCCTGGTACGAGCCCCTAATTTGCCTTTAAATTTTTAATTATTCTTTAGGGCCCTGACTCCTCGTTTTTGCAGCGACTATTAACAAGCAAATTGAAATTAGCTATTCTAAAAAATAGCGGTATTTACAAGCGATCGTATCATAATGCTGGCCAAGTTCCTAACAAACATTGTAACATGATACGGGTTCAAATTACATAGTAATAGTCACCTGGGATTGGTTTATTTTCGTTTATCTCATAGTCCGTTTGATGTAATCGAGAATTAAGAAACACATGTCTTCGGAGAAACCAAATGTGATTCCGTTGATGAAAGAGATTGAGCCGAAACATCTGATCTATGCTTTTACCATATTTGTAAACAGTGTAGTGTCGAAAACATGTGTTCCACTTGCTTAAATCTAAATTTCGAACTTCATTGTAGTCATCGTGAATATGGATGAGGGTAGTTAACCTTTTGAGTTGTGATAATTCTCCATCGGTCATTGTCTGCTCTGGTATATACCTTATGATTGATTTAGCAATATTTTTTTCTGCTGCGGTTGTACAAGCTGTTGTTTATGAGTTTGCTCAACAAAGCTCCTTCCTTCTAGACTCATCTCTTATTCTTTCCTACATAATACAGCTGTGTCGTCCATTGGGTCGAAGTAGTCATGATCGAGTTGAAATATCTTTTTTTCATTCATCACCTTTCAAAAAGGGATCAATGATCCTTGTCCCAGGAGGTTTTGTTTTTGATTTTGGTTTAGGTTTTCCATACATTACATGTGTCAAAAGAGTACTGACATTGCCATTGCCTTCGGTTGAAATTATAGATGGTTTACTTTTCTTTTTCTTTTCAAATTCTCCATAACTTCGTAAATTTTTTTCAATATTGCAGAATGTTTGTGCAGGTGGTTGGAGCCTCTCTGGGTATTTCACAGCGTACAGATTTGTTGCTTCACGTGCATTTCTTTTACATTCGTCAAGTATTAGCAACATATCAACCCTTTCACTGTTAGAATACATTTTCTACAAGTTAACACATTCGCGACCGGCAAATTTTGTCCGTTTCTAATACTGAGTACCGGCGAAAATAATGAAATTCTGAAACTGGTTGCCGCAAACTTGTATCGTTAAAGCAAGAATAAAAATGATCAAATTTGTTTTGAAATATCAATGTTGCAATTATGTGTTGTTTAAAATAATAAGATTTTTATAATTTGTATACTTGCTTTATAGGTGGACAATAGACAACTTGTTATTATTGTGCTGAATTTATTTAGCATTATATTACAGGTATTTTGGAAAAGTCGAGTAAAAACAAAATTTAATATTTCTGGTTAGTGTAATAAATCGAAAAACAATGATTTTTGCATAAAGGAGCTTTACATAATTTGCATATATACGACGTGTCACAACGTTTTCCACGAGTTTTGCAGACTCTACAACGTTTTTGTGGGTATTTTGATTTCCCCGTTTGTGCAATTCTTTCCAATTGGCGTGTTTTCGTGTCTCCTGAAAGTCATAAGGAGGGTCAAAGTGAGATGCTCGCCCCACTACTTCTGAGCTACTGCTTGGTAAATTTTCGGGATCATGATGTTCAATAGCAGAAGCAATCCATTCTTCTGCCAGAGTTCCTAAGAATTTGCGAAAAGTTATATTGGTATGTGGATTGAGCTTACGATACAAAATAAATGAATTGAAGAGAGTACAATGTAAAAGAAACATGAATACTCTTTTTGTTCATTTGATTGATTTTCGCAAAAATGAATAATATGAAAGATACTGATCAGTTTGATCAACACCTTTCATATGTTGATTGTATTTCATTATGCACTCAGGCTTATGAACTTGCTGTCCAGTTTTTTTTATTTATTTTCCCAGTCTCAACGATATCGGCACTGTATATGGTAGATATCATTCGAACATCTCGCTTATCTTTCCATTTGAGAACTAGGATCTCACCTTTGCGCCGAAAATCAAATTCATCTATTTTCAATCCGAGATCATTTAGATCCTTTGGAAAACTCCTATTCTTACGTATAGTACCGAAAGACGAATTCTATTCGTCAATAAGCTTTCAACTAATGTAATACTGTTATAATAA
>NW_025106828.1:0-21808 GCF_013123115.1 Colletes gigas
CGCAACCATTTGCGACGCGTCGATGCCCCGGGTCGGGCGAGCTTCTCCTCGCCGGGCGGTGTACTGGTGGTCGGCCGCGATCGCGGAATTGCGGGTCGCGAGTGTCCGCGCCCGACGCCAGTACGCCCGCGCGCGCCGTCGTCTACGACCGGACGATGGCGTGGCGCGAGCGAGGGCAGATGACCTGTATGAGGCATACCGGATGGCGCGGGTTGCTCTGCAGGTCGCCATCAAACGGGCCAAGACCCGGGCATGGAAGGATCTCCTCCAGACCCTCGATGACGATCCTTGGGGGCGCCCGTACAGGGTGGTGCTGAAGAAGCTCCGCCCGTGGGCGCCCCCCGTCACCGAGGGTCTTGACCCCCGGCTGCTGGAGGACGTGGTCAATACTCTTTTCCCAATTCGGGTGAGGGGACCACGTCCTCCGGCGGAGGCGGCAGTCCCAAGGGAGTGGGCGGCCGAACTGGGGGTCACTCAGGGGGAGCTGGCCGCGGCCATCAGACGGCTCGGGGCGCGTAACACGGCCCCGGGTCCGGATGGTGTGCCCGGCCGGGTTTGGGTCTTGACCCAGGGCGTCCTTGGGGCTGACCTCAGGCGGTTGTTCGACCGATGCCTGAGGGACGGGCGATTCCCCCCCAGTTGGAAGGTGGCGAGGATGGTCCTCCTCCGGAAGGAGGGTCGGCCCGCGGAGTCTCCCTCCGCATACCGGCCCATCTGTCTCCTCGACGAGGTGGGCAAGCTCTTCGAGCGGGTGATTGCTGCCCGCCTCGTCGAGCACCTGGCGCGGGGTGCCCCCGGCCTGGCCGACTGCCAGTACGGTTTCCGGGAGGGTCGATCGACCATCGACGCGATAGGTCGTGTCAGGGCCCTCTCGGAGTCGGCCGTCTCCCGGGGAGGGGTGGCTTTGGCAAGGATATTGCCAACGCCTTTAACACCCTGCCCTGGGAGGAGATAAGGAGGGGGCTCGAATATCATCGGGTCCCCCCTTGTCTCGGGGCGGTCATCGGGGATTATCTCCGCGGCAGGTGGATCGAGTATCCGAGCCGGGATGGGCATATGCGGAGGGAGGTGTACTGCGGTGTTCCGCAGGGGTCGGTCCTCGGGCCACTCCTGTGGAACATCGCGTACGACGCAGTGTTGCGGGCCGACCTCCCCGACGGCGTCAGCGCCGTGTGTTATGCAGATGACACACTGGTGCTGGCCGTCGGGGCGCACTGGGGGAGGGCCAAGCGTCTCGCGGAGGAGGGGGCGCAACGCGTCGTCGACCGGATCAGAGGGATGGGGATGACGGTGGCGGTCCATAAGACCGAGGTGATAGCGTTCCATTCACCTCGGCAGGATCCGCCACCCCCTCTGATCCGCGTGGGTGAGGCTAATATCGAGGTGAAGCCCCAGATGAGGTATCTGGGGCTGATCCTCGATAGCCACTGGCGCTTCGAGGAGCATTTCCGCTGCCTGGTCCCCCGGCTGGAGAGGATGGTCGGGGCTTTGGGCCGGATTCTGCCCAACCTGGGGGGCCCGGCGGGCCGAGTTCGCCGCCTCTATGTGGCAATGGTTCAGTCGGTGGTCCTATACGGGGCCCCCGTCTGGGCGGACGACCTGGCGGCCTCCCGGCGCGGCATGACTATGCTGCGTCGGGTGCAGAGGCGGATGGCTCTAAGGGTCGTCCGCGGGTACCGGACCGTGTCACATGAGGCGGCGACGGTTCTTGCGGGGATGCCGCCCATGGATCTCCTCGCGCGGTCGCACGCGATGATGTATCGTCACCGCGTCGACCGTCGCGCGGGGGTGGGGGCGGTCCCGGGTGTGCAGGAACCTGCTTGGGGCGAGTTGAAGCGCCAGGCCCGGCAGTCCGTGGTGCACGCGTGGCAAGAGCGGTTGGCTCTGCCTACCGCGGGGCACCGGACAGTCGGGGCTGTTCGGCCACTCCTATGTGAGTGGCTGGACAGAGGCCATGGAAGCCTCACTTACAGGATGGCACAGGTGTTCTCGGGGCATGGCAGCTTCGGGAGATACCTGTGCCGGATAGGGAAGGAGCCGACGGCGCGTTGCTGCCATTGTGACGCTGAGCAGGACACGGCGGAACATACCCTCGAGGTATGCGCTGCATGGGAGGGTGAACGCCGTGTCCTGATCGGCGTCATCGGGCGGGATGTCTCGCTGCCGGGCATGGTGCGCGCCATGCTCGGCAGCGAGGAGAAGTGGAGGGCCGTGGCCTCCTTCTGCGAAATCGTAATGTTGCAGAAGGAGACCGCGGGAAGGGAGCGCGAGCGTCAGCGGCGTGCTGAGGCTCGCGCTCGTTTGGTGGCGAGAGAGCGTCGCCTGGGCGTCAGGCGACGCGGGCGGCCCCCTCGGCGTGGCGCATGACCCAGGCTGGGAGGGGGGTCCTGATAGGAGCCCCCTCCCGCCAGGCGGCGTAGGGTCGGACCGGATGGGGTGGCAGTGCCTCCTGTCCGGGTCCGGCGCACGGAGCGGCACCCTCGGTGGCCTGGTGCGGCCATGAGCTGCCGGCCTCCGAGGGGTAGAAAAGGGGTCGCGGCGGTTGCGAGTTGGGGCTCGCAGCCGCCACTAGACGCGGCCCCGGGACGGATGGCGGCAGGACGATGTGGCCTCGTCCTGCCGCTATGAGACAGGGCGATTACCGGGGGGACCGTTTGTCCCCCCGCGGGTGGGCGCAAAGCGCGGGCACGGGGAGGATACCGGAAGTATACTTCGAGCGATTCCCGGTATCCTCCCAAATCGTGCGGAAGGGTCACCGTGGGGTTTTTAGTGGGTAGGTCCCGCGCCCGTTATAATGGGCGCGGGGAATCCCACACACCCCTCCCGCCTCTCCCCAAAGAGGCGGGAGGGAGTCTTTCGAAGATTTTCCCCACGAAAAGTCTACAGCGAGGTCCACCAAAATCTACATTGAAGGATATTAAATTATGATCAGATGCAGCAATCAATCCAGTTACCTGCCAAGAACTTATACTTCTTTCCATTACATCCGAACAAATCGACACATCAATATTCGACTCACCACGAGAATTCATAAACGTAGACAGCTCGCAGCATCTGTTCACAACATTTAGGTTATTTGCCAATATAAACTCTTCCAAAAGTCTTCCATTATCATTCGTTTCATCTGAAAACCAACTTGCAGATTTAGCATTAGCATCCATTAATATCAATATATTCCTACTTTGTAACTGTTCCAAGCAAACCTCTATCCTGTCTAAAAAACTCTCAAGAGGAAGCGAAAACTGGCAATATACATTGAACAAATAAAATTTTTCATGTCCATACGTTATAAGAAGAACCAACATATGTTCCGTATCCAAGTGCGTTAAATGAAAACATTCCACTTTACTATTATTAACAATTACAGCAACCCACGGATACCCCTTAGGCTGAAAAACACACGTAGAAGGGGAATTAAAACCACAAACTTTATTTCTATAAGCATAGGGCTCCTGAATACAAATAATATCAAAAGCTTCCTCCATGAAGGTTTTCTTTACTTCCACAATAGCCGTAATCGATCTTTGTGCATTTAATTGACCAATTTTCAGCTCCATTTCACTTTATTTTTATATAACTCCATTTGCCGGAGATACTCCGGGCATTTTTTACTTCTAACACTATGAAGCACTTCTTTCTTTTTCAGGCGCATACACACCGGGCACTGAGGATTTTCTTTTCTAGAACACTCATCTCGTGAATGGTCCGTAGCCCCACAATGCTCACAGACTTGTTTAGGTAGGTCACAATGCTTAGCGATATGCCCATAAGTGTGGCATTTAAAGCAGCGCGCAACATTCACATACTCCTTAATTCGATAAGTTCTCCAAAACATGAAAATACGACCAGAACCGATCAAACCTTCACATATTCTCCCTGGAACCTGAACCAACCAATTTACACGCCCAGAATTTCTCGCATTAAAAGAATGTCTAAAATTTATTTAACCCTTTAAATTGCTTCGATCTTCTTCTGTCATAAATTCAAAATTCTTTTCCACAAAATCATCCTTCAGTTCATCCGATTTCAATTCTCTTTCAACATCATATATAATTATACACGGATCTAGCTTCTTAGGTTCCGACACATTCACACCAATCTCTTCTAACTTCGTACTCTTTATAATATCTATATCCTGTCTACTTTCAACTTCAATTAACACCCCCTTTCCACGCAATTGCCTTATTCTTTTGACTTTCAATTTCTTTCTCTTACCTTCTAATGCCTTAGTAACTTGTGTTCGTAACTCTTCATTCGTTCTATTATCATTCAGATCCGCAGGTTTAACTAAAACAATTTCACTTTTCACTGGTTTCTTTGCAGGTGGACGCCTCACCGTATCAGCCGTCGGAGCAGCGCAGACAGCACCAGAAGAAACACCAGCAACCTGAGCGTAAGTAAGACACCTCTGACTCGTGCACTTTTCATGAACAGCAACCAGTTTTTCTTTTTCAACTATTTCATGTTGCAACCGCGTTTCCAAGATCGACCATTTTGATAGAATAAATTTCAAAGCATTTCTATTTATCTTATTGCTCTCATTGAAGAGGTAACTTTCAAGAGCTTCTCTCTCCGTACGAATTTCCTCTAATACACTGTGCACAGGTGCACTGGTTGTGCACTCCATCTCGACATCCGTAAAGACTTTACGTTTTTTGATTTTAGGAGACCCAATGGCCTCTTCGAAGAAAGACGACACTGAGCTCGTCCTGGAATGTCCGATCACAGGTGTAATACACATACTAGCTTCTGACTCCACCTCCTCACTATCATTTGTTTTAGTTTTAGTTTTATTTATTTTTTTCTTTTTAATTTCAGGAACATTCATATTGGTTCCCACGATTGTGGTCGGTAAAATACTGCCCGCACAGAGCCGCCTTGCTCGGACAGGCCTGGACCCGTGCAGCCCGGAGGCCGGACGAGCCATCACCGAGGGGTCGGCAGGTACCTCAGTGTTGGTCGCTCGGGATTGGGCTCTCTCCCCCAACCATGCATCCCATCGCCGCGCACCATAGCTTAGGATTCGAGGGTAAGTTATAGAGTTACCATCCTCGCGGCCCAGGCGGTTAAGCCAAGGCCCCCGGCCCGACCTGCCGTCGCGTACCATTCACAAAACCAAAAGAGGAATTGTGAATGGGTCGTTGCGACGACCAACAGGGGGTTACGGTATGATTGCATCAGGCACCTCGGGTTCGCTACCCGTACTGTAGCTGAATGGCTACAGCCCCTGAGGTTTGGCTACTTTCGTCTGTCCCTTCACCCTGAACCTTCCCGGCATGGTAGAACCTGCCAAGGGTCAAAGACCCCCGCCGGTATAGCTCCAGAGATCACAAGGGAACTCAAGCTCCCCCACCACGACAAGGTAGCAGCCACGGGGGAGAAAGATAGGGACATATAGTGTGGGCAATGTGTGTGTCGCTGATAAGCGACGCGCGCCGCACCTCGGGGTAAACCCCATATCGGCGTTTGCCCGCAAGATGGTGTGAGCGTTGTGTCAATACTTTCTAGCTGGCCACGGCGAAGGGAGCGATTTACGTAGATGTAAGGTAAATCTGGGGTCTGGAAATACCCTGCCTTCATCCCGAAGGAGTCATTAGACAAGTTGGGTCTACCCGTAATGGGAAGCGGTTCGTTTAGTCAGCTCTGCACGTCCAGCGGGGACCACGAGGAGGTAGAACCGCCAGCTTTTATGCTCGACCCCGTGCAGGTTGGCTTTCGCCGTTTAAACCCCACAGTCTCGATGCCGAAGCACCGCCTGCTGTGACTGTCGGGGTTATATGTTGTTTGTCGTCCTGGTTCAGGTGTCGGTGGCACCTCTATTTCTGTTCCAGCTCCTTTCTTTCTTCTGGAGGACCTGTCTGGCCGTGTCCTGTAGTGTGATAATCGTATCCTGATGAATTAATTGCGTTGGTGTCGGAGGCCAAATGTTACCCAGCCGGGTAGTGAGTGCGCGGTATCCAGTGCGTTCGCGGTCGTGTAGTGGGCAGTGTAGTAGCACGTGCCATGCGGATTCTTCGGGATGTCCACAGGCGCAGCGTCCGGTGTCGACGAGGTTGAACGTCGCAAGTTTTGCAGCGAAGTCCCCATGTCCGGTCAGGAACTGTACGAGGTAGTGGTCGAGGCGAATCCAGGGCATGTCGAGTCTGTCTCTTACGTTCGGGAAGATGCTAAATGTGTGGCGGCCTTTTTCTCCGTTATCCCACCTCTGTTGCCAAATATCCAAAAGGTGTTCCTCAATTACTTTGCGTGGTGGTCTGATTTCAGCATCTTTTGGGAAGTTGTACTGTCCTATGCTGAAGCCTATTCCCTTCCTGATCTTATACCTATAGACGGCCTGGATGACCTTTAGGTCGACCGGCAAGACCCCTGCGATGACTGGGAGGGCGTCGGTGGAAGTGGTGCGATACGCTTTCGTAACTCGCAGAAGAGTGGTCCGTTGTGCCTTTTGGAGTTCGCTCGTGATCGTTTTATTCAGCCCGTCGCACCACGCCGCTGCTCCATACGTAGCAATGGGAACGAAGAGTCCGGTATATAAAGTCCGCAGACACTCGTGCCTGAGGCCCCAGGTTTTCCTTGCGACTATGGATAATGTGTTGAACTTCTCCTGGCACTTTGCTTTTATTTTCTTCGCGTGGGTCTTCACTTTGAGTCTGGAGTCTAGGTGAACGCTGAGGTATCTCACCGAGTTTGTCATCCGGATCTGTGTGCCACAGATTTTTATGGTCGGTGGTCTCCTGATGTCCAGGGTTCCCTTAAATAAGCTCGTACCCTTCGCGTTCTAAGGTGACGAGCAGATCGTCGAACACCAGGTTCCAGAGACTGGGTCCGAGTATGGATCCCTGGGGGCACCCTTTCGAGACCTGTTTCCTCACTTCGTCGCTCTTCCCGATGATTTTCACTGTCCGATTGCTGAGATAGTCCTTAATGACTAAGTACATATTACTAGGACATCCTCGTTCTCTTAGTCGAAAGAGCACGCTCGGCCACCAGACGTTGTCGAACGCGCCTTTGATGTCGAAGAGGATTCCAAGAGCGTATCTGTTGGGTGTATCGGCTACTAGCTGCTTCATATGTACAATGGCATCCTCAGTAGAGCGGCCTGTCCTGAAGCCGTACTGGCGGTCGGATGACAGACGCTGGTCGAGGAGAATCGGTTTTAGACGTGCTACTATGAGTTTCTCGAGGCTCTTCCCAATCACGGAGAGAAGGCAGATGGGACGGTATGAATTTACTTGCGAATCATCTCTATCCGCTCCTTTCAGAAGGGCCCGTATGGACCCTTCCTTCCAGGTTTTTGGAAAAGCACCGATCCTGAGACAACTGTTGTACAGGTTGAGGAGCGACTGGTGCGTGGTCGGGAGGGCTGCCTTGAGGGCCTCAACCTCGACTTGGTCAGGGCCAGGGGCTTTGCCGTTCCTAAGACTGAGGATCGCTTTCTGCATTTCCGCAAGGGTGAAGTCCTGAGTGTTTTCGGTGTTAAGAGGTTGTGCGCAGAGGGCTCTTCTTTCTCTTTGCGTGTATGTGTAGTCCTCGCAATCATCGGGGACCAAAGCGTTCAGGAGGCTCAGTGCTGTTGTGTGCCAGGTCACTGGTGCATTGTGCCCATTCTGTGGTGTTGACAGCGCCTTTTCCAGGGTGATCTCGTTCGTGCGGAGCTTATAAATTATCCCCCAGGGGTTGCTGTTGCCGGCATCCGTGACGAACTCCTCCCAGCTGGCTTGTTTGGCCCTGTATACTTGCGCGGTATAGTCTCTCCTGATTCTTTGGTATATTGCTTTCTTTTCCTGTCTGCGGGTGGGGTCTCTTTCTAGTTGGAATACCTTCCTAGCCTTGTAGGTTTGCCTTTTCTTCCGCGTGAGGAGCTCTGCCCACCATGGCACGGCTTTCTGTTGAAATCGCTTTCTTTTGAGTGACCGGATGCAGGCTTCGATGATGTTCGTCTGCACAGAGAGAGCAGCTTCCTCGACGTCCTGTTTGGAGTTTAGCTCCTGGCGTATGGGGTTGCGGCGGTTCTCAGAGTCCAAGGTGTCCTGATATTTTCCCCAGTCCGCTCTCGCGGTTCTAAATCGGGGATGGGAGTACGCGGAAAGTGATGGATTGTTGTCGGCGCCGAGACTATAGTGGATAACATTATGGTCGCTCCCGGTCCACGAATCGGCCACCGTCCAGTTTTGTATCTGGTTGATGGCGGGTTGGGTGACGAAGGTAATGTCAATGTTTGACTGCCCGGAGTGGGAACGGTAGGTTGGCGGATTGTCCGGTTCATTGATGACAGTTAGGTTCAGGCTGGCTAGCGTCTGTTCTAATTTTTCACCACGTTCATCCGTCGACTCGCAGTGCCATAGAGGCGATCTCGCGTTCGCATCTGCGGCGAAGATGATTTTCTGTCCCGGTAGTTCGTTCACAATCTGTTAGACTCTGTCGAGGTAGGGTTCAATCTCGTGGGAAAATTGGAAGTATAGGCTTACCAAATATATCCGGCCGGCTGGACCAGTAAGCTCTATACACGTACAGTGTTGGTCGCAGAGGTGTGTAATTTTCAGGGCTGTGAGCTGTGGTTTTCTAATTATAATGCCCGAGAAGGTAACTGCGCCGGGTTTAGCCCCGGAGATGGAGAGGGTCTGGATTCCGAAACCTATAAAGTTCCCCCTGAAGTTATAAGGCTCCTGCATGAGAAGAATGTCTATGCCTTTCTCTTCCATTAATTTGCTGGTTTCTAGGGAGACTATCTGCGATTTCCGCATGTTAAGTTGCGCGATTTTGTGTTATTGGCCATAGTCGGTTCTTAACAAGACCTGGTTTATCGCGGCTGCGTACGAGGGGCATTCTCGGTCGGTTACCGCGTGGTGGTAGGAGTGCTTGCCGGCCTTCTTGCAGTTTGAGCACACTGCCTGTTTCGCTTTATTAGGGCAATCTTTGAAAGTATGCCCTTGGGAGGCGCAGTGCCCGCAGGTGTCTTTGTCTGCCTTGCAGAATTTAGACGTGTGTCCAAAGCTTTGGCACTTGTAGCAGCGCGTGGCTGCCACATAATCCTGGACTCTGCAGCAGCTCCAGCCGATATATAGGCGCTCTTTCTGAATAATGAAGTCCCTTACCTGTTTGGAGACTTCCAGTATCCAGTTGCAGGTTTCCTTCTCCTTGCTACCGGTTTTGAACACCAGCTTCAATTGTTGCCTGAATTTTGCCCTGTCAGGGGTGTCCACGCTCTGCTCCACAAGTGCGTCCAGGGTGTCCTCGTCGTTGTGGGTCCTCGGAACGTCATAAATGATGACCCGCGGACTCTTCTTCGCAGGCGCCCCGACAATAAAGCCAGCTGCTTTTAGCTTCTCGCTGGTTAGAAGGGTCGAGATGTCAGATTTCCTGGCGGTTTCGACGAGAATTCCATTGCCTTGGATGCGGCGTACATTTTTCACCTGCATCTGCTGCTCTATGGGTGAAATGAGCTGAAAAACCTTCTGCTTTGTCTGGTCGCTCGTATCCGAAATGTTCGTGTCCCGGGGTGTGATGGTGATCACGTTTGGAGGGTCCTGTTTCAGATTCGAGATCGCAGCTGTCCGTGATTTGACGCCTACACGTTCCGCGTATGTCAATGGGCGGCTCGGGACCTGATTTGGCGCTTTTTTCTCGACGGCGAACTCGAAAGTTTTCCTCTGGCCGGCGTTCTCGTGCTTGTGGGCCTCTATCTGTCCTTGGAGGTTGCCGTTCAATATCAGGGATTCATTTAGGACCCCTTGGAGCTTCGCGAACTTCGCCAGGATGTACTTCAGGCTGGTTCCATTTACTTGGTTCGCAGGATCCGTCATGAACTTCAAGAGGCTCCTGTGAATTTTCTCCGATTTACTCTTGAGGCCAAGGATATTTCCGCGAGAAGTCTCTTCTTCCACTTCAGCCTCAGCCGAGTTCCCTTCTTTGGCCGAGTTGTTCCCATCCAGGCTGTTTTTCCGGGTCTTGGTCGTGGGAGGCGCTCCGCGGACTTCGGCGTTAACTGGGGCCTCGGATTCGTCGCCAGAAGACATCCTTCTTTTCCTGCGAGACTTGGTCCTGCGAGTGGCTATTACGTAGTCCATATCGGAGGATTCGTCCCCCATTTTGACTCGCTGGTGTCGTGTCTACGCCGGAAAAAAAAAAAAAAAAATTCAAACTTGCCGCGAGATATATGGTGACCGAGGTACGAATTTCCCGCAAAAAGTCCGAAAAATGCGAAAAATTCGAAAAATGCTCTTCGGTGGATTTGAATTTCCCGCAGAGAGTTACGCCGGATTCAAATTCCCCGCAAAAAGTCCAGAAAATTCACAAAGTTCTCTTCGGTGGATTTGAATCGCGCGCCGAAAATTCAGAGACCGAGGTTCCGGGACTTGTCATACGTGGCGCTAGTTGTCGTTGCGCGCGCGCGAGCAACTATGCCGTGCGCGTCTGCCTTAAGGGTCGCGGCGCCTTAAGGTTACTCGGCGGCCAATCAGCGACAGCCTCGGCGGCCAATCAGCGCTCGCCTCAGCCACGCTACCTCGACAAAGCGTGGGCACGTGGCAAATGAGGTTAACTCCGCGTCGTAACTTTAGACACTAATAACTTTTTTATTTCCCAGCCGATTTTGGCGTTTAACGTCTCAAAATATTCGTTGTCGCTGGCACTACACTCACGCACAGTAAACTTTGTTCTCACACCACTTTTAACCACTATTTCACAAGTCACAGAACGGAGCTCGACACAACGCGTGCATTCAGTACGGTGGCCATCTTGAACTCCCCAAAAGATAGGGACATTTCATTATTTCCCTTATTATACGGCTCGAGCGTCAACTCATTACCGCGTTGATCTTGTCATTTAATTTCATCTTTCTTAATATTCTTGGGAAATAACTTCTTTTATTTTGTTTCAGGTCTCTTAGCCGTCTTTCGACGTTTCCGTCCCCGCCACGAGGAGGCGGACCTTTTTCTACTTTCTTTTCTTTCTTTATAAGCATTAAGTTTTGAATCGTCTTTAGATTTTACATTTACCATTTATCGTTTAACTAAATTATTCTTCTTTTCTCCTCTTCTTTTCTTCTTTCTTCTTTCTTCTCTTCTTCTCTTCTTTCTTCTTTCTTCATCATCTCTCTCCTGTCTTCTTCTTATAATTTCTTAAATTATCATAACTGATTTTCAGGTTACAATTCTGTCTTTTCCTTTAGAAAAAGTTTTTTCTAGGAAATTAAGTTACAATAAGTTAACATCTCTAGCAAGGTAAGTATTTTAACAGCAGCAGCCATTGCCCTTGATCTTTGCGCATTGATTTGAGCCACTTTTAAGCCCATTCTATTTTGTTATGGTATATTTCCAGGTTTCTAATATACTCCGGACATTCCTTACTCCTTACGGAGTGAGAAACCTCTTTTCTTTTCAGCTTACAGCAGTTTATACACCGTGGTGCATCTTTCATGCTACATTCATTTTTTAAATGGTCTTTACTTCCGCACGTTTCACATAATTGATCAGGTACACCACATACCTTCGCAATATGTCCATATGCGTGATACTTAAAGCATCGGGTAATGTTTATATATTCCTTAACATTGTAAGTCCTCCACATCATAAAAATCCTACTTTTATTTATTATACTTTTATAGAATTTACCGGGTAATTGGACTACCCAGTTGACTCTATTTTCCTTGGCCTTAAATTGGTATCTAAAAGACACTTTTTCTTCCAATTCTTCTAGGTCACTTTGACTACCTTCAAAATTCTTTGTTATGAACTCTTCTTTCAATTCATCTGCTTTGTATTCTCTTTCAACATCATAGATGATAATTGACGGCAATATCTTCTTGGGCTTCTCCAATTTCAACCCAATTTCCTCTAGTTTAACACTTTTAATTAACTCCACATCTTTTTTGTCCTTAATTTCCATCACTAACCCTTTCTTCCGCATTTGACGAACTGATTTTACTTTCAGCTTTTTGCGCACATCCTTTAGCTTATTTGTCAATTGCGTTTTCAACTCCTCATTGCTTCTACTATCCTCTTCTTTTTCAGGTTTGATCAGTAACACTTCATAACTTTCTTTATTAATAATTCTCTTTTCTTTTTCAGGAACCGGTTGTCGCTGACCTCGTGGACCTCCAGCTACTTGAGCGTAGCTCATGACGCCAGGTGGAACGCCAGGAGAGGCACTACCGTAAGTAGCTTTAAGTTTCTCGTTTTCTAATATCAATTCTTGTAGTTTAGACTCCATCACAAGCCACTTCTCTAGTACAGCTTTAATTGCTTGTCTGCTAAACTTATTACCTTCCTCAAACAGAAAGGCTTCAAGACTAATTCTTTCTTTTCTCACTTCCTCTAATGTGCAGACACCTGCACCTCCTTCGTTTCTCCCTCCATGGGAGGGTCCCGCCGTCTCTTCGGTAATTGACGAAATGGAACTTGTCCTACTGTGTCCTCTTCCTTCTCCTACCTCCATCTCTTCCACCTCTCCTGCGTCCTCCTTCTTCTTCATCGATTTAGGTTTTGGTTTTTTATAAGAATCCATTATTGGTCCCACGAGTAGGTCGGAAAGGATGTCACCCCAGGCAGAGCCGCCGTACCTGGGGAAGCCTAATACTGCCGAGGGGTCGGCAGGTACCTCGGAGTTGGTCGCTCGGGATCGGGCTGTCTCCCCCAACCATGCATCCCATCGCCGCGCACCATAGCTTAGGATTCGAGGGTAAGTTATAGAGTTACCATCCTCACGGCCCAGGCGGTTAAGCCAAGGCCCCCGGCCCGACCTGCCGTCACGTACCATTCACAAAACCAAAAGAGGAATTGTGAATGGGTCGTCGCGACGACCAACAGGGGGTTACGGTGTATGTATGACTCAGGTACCCCGGGTTCGTTAAGCCCGTACTGCAGCTGAATGGCTGACAGCCCCTGGGGGGAAACGATAGGGACATCATCATCATCATTTTAGACCTCTTTATGCGGCACCCGAGCTCTTGCTCATCTCCGCCTTTTGCTCTTTATCAGAAATATTTCCATTATTTCTTTATTTCTTTTTCCCTTCGTCTTTTCGTTTTACTGGCGTCTTCTGTCTTATTTTCTGTCGTGTGTACCCCTGTCTAGTCACTTAGCCGCTTGCGTTTCTTGTTGCTGGTTGCTTGTTTTGTGTTCTGCATGCAAAGCGTTGCCCGTCCCTAACCACGTGGAGGTGGACCGTTTTTGACTAGGAGTACGAGGTCTATGGTTTCCATTTACTTTTCCCTTTGCTTCCTCATTTCTTTCTTCTACTTTTCTTGTTTCTCTATCCTTTCGTTCTTTTTGCTATGTTTTTACGTGTATACCTATCCTTGAAGTCTATTCTAATTTCCTTGCGCCAGCACCAGCGCCCTGGCTTGCGCTTGCCTTTTAGTCCTAAAAACCTGACCTGCAAATGCTGTGAACTTTCTGTAACCCTCCTGCGAGGATATTAGTGTCTTCCAGTCTCGCTGATGCAGCTCCACTTGCATTTCCTCGTATCTGATGTGGTCATACTGCGGACAGTGGAAGAGCATGTGTCCAACATCCTCCACTCTGCCTACACACGCGTTACAATGTGGGTCATCGACACTTCCTCTCTCATATAATGTCTTGTTGATAGTTCCGTATCCGGTTAGTAGCTGTACGCATCCCTTGTTCGGCTTGAACCACTTTGGGTTTCCCGCTATGTTTATCTCGGGGATGAAGTTGTGTGTTGTCCTTCCGTGTTCGCTTTCATTCCACCTGTTCTGCCACATTTCCTGCAGAAGTCTATCTATTCGCGTTCTCTCTCGGTTTAGGTTTTCTCTGCGGGGTTCATCCGATTCCGTGCTCAGATCTTCATCGTTAACTGGGTGGTATTGGTAGGCGCCCCACTGCACATGTTTGTTCCTGGCCACTTTGTAGTAGAGCGCTCTACGAGCTATTTCCAGATCGAGGGGCAAAGCGCCAGCTATGGCCTGCATGGCTACAGTCGATGTCGTCCTGCATGCTCCCGTTAGCGGAAGCAGCAGGAGCCTTTGGATTGACTGAATCACTCTGCTGACGTGCGAGTTGTCCTTCCTATCATACCACGCCACCGCCCCATACGTCGCAATTGGTAGGTATAGACTTCGGTACAGGCTGTTCAATGCCGACCCTTTCATGCCCCATTCTCTGCTTGCTGCCTTCCTAATTATCCCCATCAGTTTCGTTATCGTGATCCTGACTGCCCTTGCATGCGGTATGAAACTCAACTTCCTATCAACAACTATCCCGAGGTAAGTGGCTTCCTCTTCGTATTTTATTGTCTGTCCTCCGATCTTTATTATTGGCAACCTTTCTCTATTTAAAGTTCCCTTTGCAAGCATGGCCTTGGTTTTATGTGCGGCTATGCTGAGTTTGTGGCTATCACACCATCCTTGTATAACTCTGGTGGCAGCTCCTCCCTTCACCTCGATTTCATTCCTAGTATTTCCATTTACTATAATCGCAAGATCATCTGCGTAGGCAACAGAGTAGATGGCATCTACCTCTAGCTCTTGAAGTTCGAGGAGAAGAGTATCCATACAGAGATTCCACGCATATGGGCCGATGATTGAGCCCTGAGGGCAACCCTTTTTCATGGTTTTCGTTATCTCAAAAGATAGGGACAGAATGGCCGTGGGTTTACCGTGTGTTTCCTGCCGATCATAGGCCTTACACACACGGCCCCCACGGGCGCTGGATTGGGATACGCCCAATCAGCGCGTCCCCGTCTGGACGAGGACTACCAGTACGCCGTCGGGATGTAGGGCCCGACGACAAGTCACTGGTGGGGCCGAGCGCCTTCCCTCGCTCTACCGACATAGCAGGTCGGTGCCCGAGCTGTATCCGCAGCTCCCCCGTCGAAGGCCAAGAATGGGCCCTCTAGCCAGCATGTAGCTATCAACCACTGCCTCCGCGATGGTCCTTCCCATGACCGGGCCCGAGGCACTAATCGGTGGGCCCCCGGTCCCCGCGGTACCAGTCTAGATCACTGGTCAGATCTTCGTGGCATGCCACTACCGATTGGTGACCCTACAATCACCGGCATCGGTCGGCCAGCGCCTCAGGTACGTGGAGACGCCACCCTCCAAAGAGTCCTACAGGAATCAACCACTAGGGTCTTTGACCTGCAGGACCCCCCCTGCGACCACAGGACACCCCACACACAATCACGCATTCCTTCTCATTCGCACTCTCCTTGCAAACACATCCATCACAAACTTACAAAATCTTTCGTACGTTTCCTTGCATTCCAACACACCACTCACATACCCAGATCACACATTACCGCATACGCTCTCTGACAATTACACTGAACTATATTCAACCGCGTATTAGCCATTGCTAATTCTTTGCTCTTCCCTCCTCAGCATTCGCACATACTCCGGGCATTCCTCAGACATAACCGCGTGGTCACACACCATACCCCTAACCTTACAATTACGGCACACCACATCCTTCTTACAATTACCCCTCAAATGCCCAGCCTCACCACACCGTTGGCACAATCTCTCACTCATACTACACTCACGCATCATATGCCCAAATGCATAACACTTATGGCACCTCAACACATTCAAATACTCCCTCACCTTAAACGCATACCAATTCACATACATACGTCCTTCTTTACACAACATATCTCTCACCTTCCCACTCACCTCCATAATCACATTACCAACGCTCGCATTCTTCTTATTCATTCTACTCAAAATTCTCACACGCTCCCTAAATTCACTCTCACTAACACTACCTTTGACATTCTTCTCATACATCTCATTCACAAGCTCCTGACTCGCCATCTCATTCGGCACATCGTACACAATTACCTTGGGACCAATCTTCCTAGGCAACTCCACTTTCAACCCAATCTCTTCAAACTTCTTACACTCACACACCGATTTCAAATCGCTCTTACTCGCCGTCTCGATCGCAATACCACCCGCCCGTATCTTCCTCACCGCTTTCACACGCACATTCAACACACTGCTCACCTCACGCATCACTTTCTCCTTCACTTGCTCACTCGTCACTTTCATCGCTGCATCCTTAGGCCTCACGACCACCGCATACGACCTCGTCTTCGGCTGCACACTCTCTAATTTATTCACACTCGGTACACCAGTCACGCCAGCCCCAGCAACACTCGCATAACTCGCACCACTTTTCGAACTCATTCCACTCATCCCCATACTCATAAATCTCTCACACTCATCCAACCTTCCTTGCAACTTCTCATTCTTATTCATCAGCCTAATCAATTGCTCCTCATATTCACTCACAGCACTCAAAATAACCTGACTCGCAGCCTTAGAAACTTATTCGATTCGATAAACACGAACTTCCGCAGCCTCAACCCAATCATTCTCATTCTCGCAACATCATCATCCACTTCCTCATTCAAGCATTCCACTCCTCCTTCCTTAACATCCCTTCCATCCTTCAACCGCCTCCCCAACACCGGACTCCTCTCCCCACTACACACTGAAGAGGCCCTGGACCTGGCATAACCAGATCCAGGTGCCCCCATCTCGACACTCACACCCTCCTCCGCACGACACTCCTTCTCATCATTAACCCCCCTAACCCCCAATTGACAAGGATCCATAGAATTCCCACGAGCAGGGACGAACTAAAAGTCACTTCCCGGGTGACGCCCTTCCCGAGAAGAAGGCTCGATACTCAGGAGATCGCCAGGTGTCCTGAGGTGACCGCTAGGGATTGAAGCTACCCCTCCAATCATGCATCCCATCACCGCGCATCATAGCTTGGGATTCGGGGGTAATTTACAGAGTTACCATCCTCGCGGCCCAGGCGGTTAAGCCAAGGCCCCCGGCCCGACCTGCCGTCGCGTACCATTCACAAAACCCAAAAAGGAATTGCGAATGGGTCGTCGCGACGACCAACAGGGGGTTACGGTGTATGTATGACTCAGGTACCCCGGGTTCGTTAAGCCCGTACTGCAGCTGAATGGCTGACAGCCCCTGGGGGGGAAAGATAGGGACATCATTTATCATTTATCATTTATTCCTGCACCTGATGCAGCTATCGAGCTCTCGCTCATGGCCGCTTTTTTCTTAACCTGTTCCCTTCAACTCTTTACCTTTTCCTGTCTTGTCTTTCTTCTTTCTTTCTTTGTCTGTCTTATCTTTTCTTGATAAATTCATTCTTTAATCTTATGCGTAGCTCCATTCCTCTTCTGTTCACTCTTGTTTTTCCTCTTCTTGTTCTTTTTTTTTCAACATTCTTCTTCTAGTTTCTTTTAGGTATCCAGGTAAATATCTATTGCAAATCAGGTAAGTGTTTAGGAATTTTTATGGACTTTGTATACAATCTCTATTTTCTTATTTGGTTTTAGGTCACTTTGCCGTCAGTTCAGTGCCCTGACGTTGCCCGTCCCTAACCGCGTGGAGGTGGACCTTTATCTCTCTAGTTTTATGATTCATGATCTAGGTAAATTTTTCCTCTGCTCGAAAACTTCTTTAGTAAAAATCGCAAATCTTGTAAATGATTCCTCCGTGCCAATTAATAAATCTTTACTCTCTCTACATTGTCTTAATTCCTGGTACCTGAAGTCTTCATACTCCGGGCACGCAAACAGAATATGATCTAGAGTTTCCTCTTCATCAACGCATCTTGGGCACATTTCTGAACCTGTCGCTCCTCTCCGACACAGTGAGCTATTTATCGGCCCATATCCCGTAATTGCATAAACACAATATCTTCCAGGTTTGAACCACTGATTATCGATAACAAATTTTACGTTCTTGATATATTGATAGGTTACTCGACCCCGTGTATCCGAGTCCCATCTTCTCTGCCATTCTTCTATAACTTCATTATTTATTCTATTACTTTCTTCTTTCATGTCTATATCATTTACACTGTTTTTCTCTCTGAAATCATAATTCCTCCATTTTGTTTCTAGATTTCTTCTTACCCTATTTATTACGCCTTGCTTTATAATAGCAAGGTCAAGTGGCATCGTTCCAGCTATTATTTCCAGTGCTACTGTTGCCGTTGTTCTGCAGGCTCTTGTTTGCAGCAAAAGCAATGCACGCTGCGTCGCATGCAGGTGTCTCTGGACGTGAGTATGTGCTACTTGGTCAAACCAAGCAGCTGCTGCATATCTTATTATTGCCAGTGCCACAGCTTTGTACAGTATTCTCATAATATGGGGTTTAAGTCCCCACTCTTCTTTAGCAATTCTTCTGATTGACGCAACATGATTAACTATCTTATTTCTTAAAAATCTGGCATGCGCAATAAATTTAAGTTTTTCATCCATAATTACGCCAAGGTATCTGACTTCTGTAGTATATTTGATTCTTTCTTCTTTTATTTTAATACTTGGCATTCTCTCTCTATCAAACTTGCCTTTCACAAGCATAGCTATGGTCTTCGAAGGGGAAGCCTTAAGCTTATGCTCTTCACACCATTTGTCTAAAATGTTCAAAACACGTCTGCTAATTTCTTCTAATTCATTCCTCGAATTACCTTTCAAAATTAGTACTACATCATCCGCGTACGCAATTATATCCGCTTGTTCTTCATTAATTTCCTGTTGCACTTCCGTTAAAAGTGAGTCCATACACCAATTCCAGGCCGCCGGCCCTATAATTGAGCCCTGAGGGCAACCCTTCTGCATCTTTCGAGTCACCTTGTCACATTTGGTAAAGACATTCATCTTCCTGTTACTAAAATAACTATTTATTATTCTCATAAGATTGTGACTCACGCCTGCAATTCGTAGTCTCGCCTTTATCGACGGCCACCATAAATTATCAAAGGCGCCCTCTATATCTATAAACAAAGCCACGCAATATTTTCTCTCAGTTACTTCTATCACATTTTTCAGCCGCAGAACAGCATCCTCCGTTGACTTTCCGTTTTTAAACCCATACTGTCTACTACTTTCTAACCCTTTCTCTCGGTATAAATTTTGTATTCTATCCACAATAATTCTTTCATATATCTTCCCCATTACCGAAAGCAATGCAATAGGTCGATACGAGTTCAATTTTGATCTATCTTTGTTTACGTCTTTTAATATAATTTTTAAACTAGCCGACTTCCAGTCATTAGGGAACTTACAGTTCCTTAGACAGTTATTATAAATTGTAACAAAAATTGCATTATTACAAGTCCAAAGTTGTTTAATAATCTCTATATTAAAATTATCCATCCCAGGAGCTTTTTTATTTTTAAACCTGTTTACTGCTTTGCGTATTTCCTCAACTGTAATATCTTTTTCTAAATTATAATTGATATATTGCATATTTAATAATCTTATTCTTGTATGAATTTCTGTTTCAGCGTTCCGGTCATCTGGTGGCACGCACTTCCTCATAAGGGCATCCGTCGTCTCTCTCCAATTCATTGTTCTGTCACCTGTAGGAAGAACCAGCGAAGAGGTAATATTATCTTTTTTAATTTTATTTGTGACAATTTTATATGGAATACCCCAAGGGTCTTTGTTGCCCTCTGTATCAACAAAGTTTTCCCATGCTTCTCTTTTTCTCTTCTTTATTTCAGAAACATATCTATTTCGCCTACTTCTATATGTTAGTTCGCATTGCTCAATTTGGTCAAGAAGATGTAACTTTCTAGCTCTTATAAGTTGCTTTTTAGCCTGATTTGCTAGTTTCCTATAATCTGTTAGACCTTGGCTCCACCAAGGGATCGTTCTATTACTAGCCTTTCCGATCGGAATTGAAGATCTGCATACTCCTAAAAGCGCCTCATTAAAAATTCTAACTGCGCAATCAGGCCCACTTGATGCTAGTTCCTTGACTAAATCTTCAGTAAATACATTTTGCACCAAATTTTTAAATTTTTCCCAGTCTGCCATTCTTAAATTAAACTTCTCTTGTTTTTTCCATCTGCGTCGTTCCGAATTCCTCGGATTAATTTCAAAAACTATAAGATTGTGATCACTTGTTGTACAATTAGCCATGACTGTCCAACCTTCGTAATTTAATAAAAAATTTTCTGTACAAATAGTAACATCAATATTCGACTGACCTCTTGCTGTGACAAAAGTTGGTGGATTGTTCGGCTTGTTCATAACATACAGATTATTAGCTAGTAAAAATTCCTCTAAAATCGTGCCTCTTTCATTTGTTTCACCCGAAAACCATAACTCAGATTTTGCATTAGCATCCATAGTAATTACAACTTTGTTACCAATTATTTTATTAAGTATATTCTCTATTCTTATTAAAATAGGTTCGATCGGGATCGAGAACTGACAGTATACATTTATTATATAAAAATTGATGTCCTTTGCTATTACGTGAAAACACATAACGTGTTCTGATTCTTCGTAAGTGCTTTGAAAAATCTCTACACTGTCCTTCACAGCTACTGCCGCAACCCATGGATTCGCAGTTATAGGTTGAATAACCTGCAAGCCAGCGGATGTATAACCTCGAACAATGCCTTTAAACACATACGGTTCTTGAAGACACAATAAGTCTATCTTCTTCTCCTTAATGATTATCTCCAGATTTACCGCAGCAGCCGTCGACCTTCTCGCATTTATATGAGCAATTTTTAGCCCCATTTCACTTTATTTCTGTATATTTCCACATGTCTCTTGTATTCAGGACATTCTTTATCTCTCACGGCATGGTGAGTATCCTTCCTCCTTACGCGAACGCAGTTGATACATATCGGTTCGTTCTTCGGACACTCTGCTTTTAGATGGTCTTTGGCCCCACAACACTCACACAATTGATCCGGCATATTACATCCTCGAGCAATGTGCCCATACCCATGACACTTAAAGCATCTTGTCACATTCAAAAATTCACGCACCTTATACGTTCTCCATGACATAAAAATTCTTCCCCTGTCTATTAAATTTTCATAAAACTTACCAGGGACTTGGACTACCCAATTAAGTCAAAAGATAGGGACATGTAGTGTTGTAGTTGTTCTTCTGTCCAAGCGCATATTTCCACTTGGGGGACTTTGCTGTACCTGAGACCAGTGGCCTATACCAGCAACTACATTTTGCCTGATGTTCGGGCATCTACTATTTTCTCGCGTCGTTATGCTTTTGGAGGCTAACAACGTCGTTACCAACTGCCACCTCGAGTCCAACCCAATCCAGGAACGCTCGCCGAAGCGAGCGGGGCTTGAATCCCGGCCCGAGGAGATCACTGCCGAAGCACGTGACCTAGTTTTCGTTCGAGTACATTTTCAAGCTTGGTTCGGAGAGAATCCGCAGACTTCTCTCTCCCGTTACGTGGTGTAGTGCGTTCAATGGCGATTTTGGTTTCGCCCTGCTTTCGTTAGTAGCACCGAGCGCGTATATGTCCGGAACTCCATGTACAGGTGTTGTGATACAAGATCGGCTTCGGTCACCGGCCAAGGATAACCAGTTTCTTCAGCCGCTTGTTTTAGGAGTTCTCGCGCATCTCGGTGCCTTCGGCAGTCGAACAGGACGTGGTGTGGAGTTTCCACTTGGCCACAGTCGCAGTTCTCGTGCGGTACTAAAGCGAATTCCTTGAGCTTGGCTCGGAAATCTCCGTGCCCGCTTAGGAATTGTACCACGTAGTGATTTAAAATCACCCAGCTTGCATCGAGGCGGTCAGATACATCGGGGAAGTAGCGGAAGGTGACCCTACCTTTCTCCGATGACGACCATCTCGATTGCCACATATTGAGAAGTTCCGCTCGCACCAAGGTTTTCGCCTGGGCATCGGTTACTTCTCCAGCCGCCAAATCGGCTTGACTTATTCGACAATTTCCGACTTCGATATTCATATGTCTTCTTATCCGGTATGCACACGCTCGCTCCACTAACACCAAGTCTATCGGCATCGTCCCGG
>NW_025106829.1:0-21765 GCF_013123115.1 Colletes gigas
TTCGACAGGAAACCTGTATCTATACGAAAAAGAGTATTTGGCGATGCTCACGTGCGAAAAATGTAAGTATCCTTTGTATTTTGTTCCGAGTACGCTTAAAAAAAATTGTTTGATTTAAATTTGCCATCAAGTTTTCAAATGGGTACCTATAGAGACGTATTAGACTATTTATCTGTAAATCGTCCAAAAAATTTGCCAAAAATGAAAATCGAATTTTTCAGAAAAATCGACAGGGGGAGGGGGGTCAGAGATTTTCGACGAGAAAAAAAAAATTTCAATTTCTTCTGAAACAAGTATGTTTGCTTGTGGGGGTCAAGTAGAATCATATTAGGTGAAAAAATACCCCTGAAATCCTACCCACTGTCGAGAAAAACGTTCCAGTAAGTATTGAAAGTTTTGATGAAATTAAATGTTATTTTATTATAATTATTTTTTTAAACAGAGCTTAAAACACATCCCATGGGTACCTACAAAGACGTATTAGCACAGACGAGGTATACGAGTAGACTTTTCACCTTATGGACTTTCGCGGCCGAATCTGACTGCCATACCGACCTGAAAATTCGGAGCTGATTTTAGCGGCCTCTTCTCATGGATGGCGGTCAGTTGAGAAACTCACTGAATTAGTGTGATAGGCGGCAACAGACTAGTTGCGTGTAAATGCATACGAGTTGAAAAGTACGAATTATTCGCGTTTCCTTGACTAGTTAAAGTTGTAAATAATCTGCTAAAATCAGTCTATCCGCGGTTTCTATTTGAGGCATCCCTCGGGTTCGTAATACAAGCTTCGCGAGACATCGGAGCTTCCCCCACCCCGCCGCCTAATTCGCGAGCGTTGCCGAGCACAGAGGACGGCCATCATTCATACTTTGAAAATAAACATAGCAAGACGTGTCGAGACGTATCGGCGTTTCGCGACCGAGGTGCGTATTTCTAACCTGTTTATTCTTCCACTATTACTACTCGCGTATTACTACTTACGTTCTCTTGCAATACGGTTTCGATTTAATCATTACTTAATTGTAATAATCGTTTGCGTACTTTAATGCATCGTTATTTCGTTTCTATTACAGTCTCTTATTGGAACTCGAAATTAAGAAATAATAAGACTTGTTGGAACCTGCCAAGACGTGTCGGCGTTTCGCGACCAACGAGGTACATACGTGTTTCTAACCTTTTAATATTTCTTCATTATTATCAATTATTGTTTAATTATGATTTAATTTGTATTTCATTTCTGTTGCAGTCTCTGATTGAAATTCGACGCCATGGAAAGTTTCATTGGCGCGTAAACGACGCCATAACAGATGGCAGACCAGTCGACAAATTTTGAAGAGAATATTGGTAACATTATTGGTAACGTTTAAACAATTATAACAAAAATTAACATTCATATTAATATTTATTCATTTTTATCGCTTTATAACGTTATTTGTTGCAAGCATGATATTAATTTTGTAGTCGGTCATATATACGATAAAATATTAAAATCATTAACAAACTTTTTGTCTACTTCGATATATATCGAAGTATACAGAAATGGCGTCGGTAGATATTAACGATAAATTGAAATAGTTCATATTAGACTGTTATTTATTTAATTGATTGTTTATATTTCTTTATGAATTGTTGTAATTGCAATTTGCATATATATTTCGATGCAAGTTTAAGAAAATGTAGTAACTGCGACGTTGAAATATGCTATTCGGGCACAAATAACCAACGAACTTTAATTCTTGCAAATTTCGGAATATTTATAAAAATTACGGGATATTCTAACGTTCGAGAAAGTAAACATAATCATGCTTACAACTCTAACGATGAAACTTAGTGATATAATATTTATAAATTGAATAATTACTTGTACGTAATTATTTTCGTAGATAATATTTTATCGTTGAAATTCTCACTGATCGAGAATATTTCGCCTTCGTGGCATTGAACTTTTACGTGGCAAATTATGTATTATGCAGTAGTATTAAGTAAAGCAGTATTTCTGTTGACGAACTCTTATAAGAAGATGAAAAAAGAAAACCAGTAGGCTAAGCACAGGTGTGCTTGTTGTGTTTCTTGTCTCCTGTCCCTTTCTTTTCAGCTGTTTTCTTTCCAGGAAATTTGTTGGCCGCGCGCAATGCGGCCGGTAGATTCAGTGATTGTGCGTAATAACAAGTTTGTTTCTCGGGGCAAAGTGACCCCGAGTACGTTATCGTTCACGGTGTTAGGCAAACGCGAGAATAGAAGCAGTGTTTCTTACGCGGTATTAAATTATTTACAGAGCATCGTGGCTCTTTCTGTTTTCTGAATCGCGATAACAGAATCATTTGTTCGCCGATTTCAATCTTCGGTCGCGGTAATCTAATTTAATACTTTCCAACCAAATTAATTATTTTTTTAATTTGAAATTTAAACTCTACGTTACCGGAATTAGAGTCAGTGCATCACCGAAGAGGACTATTAGCCGATGCTCCACGAGCAAACAATGTAAGTATAAATTTATACTTTGAAATTTTTAATTAAAAATCTCTACAGTTTTGACAATAGATTCTAATTGTTTTCTTACAGTTTTCTTACAGTTTCTGAACATGATCCTGGGAACCAGCAGCAGCACCCGGGGGGTATCGGGCGGTGGACCACGAGCAAACAACGTAAGTATAAATTTATACTTTGAAATTTGTTAATTAAATATCTCTATAATTTTAACAATAGATTATAATTGCTTTCTTATTCTTTATAGCAGGAGCATGCAGGGGGCTTTGATGACTTCCACCGGGCAGCAGCAGCAGCATCATTATGCAGTCATCCCAAAGGCACAAGTTCATCACTCGTGAGTCGCATGCTATTTGTGTTTCTCTGGTCCCCAACCATGTTGTAGGATGAAATATCCGAATCAACACGGGTGACCAGTTGTATACTTGGTATTTTTGACGAGTTAAGTGACCGCGGGTATGAAAAATACCCATGAGTTATATTTTTTTAGTGCAGGCTAGGGTCTTCTTGCACTCGCGTTTTTTAATGTTATCAATAAATATTACACAATATGATTATTACACAATTTTGATAAAATATATGAAATATGTTTATTATCTTTATATGAATTAAATAATTGAGTAGAATATGAATTAATATAATGTGAAAACATTATATTAATCGTATGATTGAGTAAAATATCTTACATCATTAATATAATTATTAAATATTCGTTTTATTAATTAATACATCATATGATGTATTTTATGTGCAAGAAGGCGTTTCGCGACTGGTCGATTTTCAACTCAAAGGAACATGCATGTTAATTTTATTTTTTTTAAATTTACTTTGACGACAGAATCGACCAAGGTTAATTGAATATTTTGAATAATAATTCAACAAATTTATTTCAATTTGCAAAGTAAATTATTTTATCATGAAATCTTTATTAAAGTCTTACATTTTGAACAATTAAATTTCAATCACAAATTTTTCTTGAATAATAATATCTTTCAATATTAACGTACTCTGTTGTTGATATATTACATATAACAAGTCGAGTCATTTTAATTGAGAATAGATACCGTTTAGTTAATTATTAATAACCAGTTGTTTTAGTCAGGATTTTCAGGATACTTTCCCGTGTTCGTTGCCTAAGTTCATGCACATGCCCAAGTGTTATTTGCACGAGCGAAGGCAACGGAGCACGATGACTTAGTTTGTAACATTTATAATAAGAATTTATCTGTGCGACTGACAATGCTAGTGTCTCGTGCACGATGTACTGTCCACATATGTGTGTTTGTGGTTAGGTTGTGGAAGTGCATCGTATCAAAAGTTCATTACAATTCAGATACAGAATTTTTTACCATTAGATTTATAACAATCGTAATAATAATATTAAACTTATAGTTATTATTTACTTGGCAATTGTTCGTATTGCATACACGTCAATGATATTGTTAAATGCATAATGAATTTTCTTTTCAATCTTATATAATCATATATGTATAGAGTATATTTTAATAAAGACTATATCAGATATATTAAAATGTTTTACATAAATAATAAAAGTACGCAATGGGCACTAGCTTTGTCAGTCCACTGCAAAAACTGGTACGTACACAATTAGAGTATGAATGAGGTTGTGTCCGGGTGTCGGAGGAACCCCGGGGAGTCCTCTCTAGTTTAGGTCGCGCCCGGACATTGAGAATGAGAACCGTGGAGTGTTTGTTTGAGAGACTGAGTTTTGCAATTTTTTAAATATAGGGTTAGGTAGGTAGGTAACTTATTCTCTGGTGTGTGTGTTTAAACCTAAGTAGGTAGGGTCAGGGCAGGACTGTCCACATTAGTAATTCGGGTAGGCGCGTTTTCGCGTGGCAGTTCTGTTCCTGTAGTTACGATTTCGAGAGTAGAAATCTTGCTGATTCAAACGGTGCACTTGTGCTGTTTGTTTCGGCTTTATTTTCGACTCCTCGAATCGCGTGACTCTTAAAGTCGCTCTCTCGCGCTCGCGGTCGGGATTAGGTCCCCTTCGAAACGTTCGTCCCGCTCGAGATTCACCACGTATGCTCTTGCAACAATTCGTATATTGTTGGAAGACTACGTATTGCACAAAATCTCGAGCCCGGTCTTTCGTAAGTTTCAGGCATCGGCAGGACCGCCGAAGAAAGAAAAGGCTCTCAATGAGCCGAAGAGGCCCTGACAAACTGTCTCAAGAGTGGGCTGCAACAAATGGCTTTTCATCTTCATCCTCGGATGAGAATGGAAAGTCATTCCTGTTACTACTTTGTCACTTAACTCGTCCGTAGTTGTAGTTAGTTTATTTTTCTGACTCGCTCACGTATGCATGTACCATCAGGTACATGATTGCACCATACATGCCAGCCATCCGTCCCCATAACTCGCGGTTATGATATACATAGAGTTGCGAATATCCAATAATCGCGTTTGCTTTTAGAGTTGCGAATTGTTATTTTTCGCGTTTCCTTTTCAGGGTAGTGTCGCGAATAATTACCATTCGCGATTGTTTTCATGCAAACTTAGGTACCGAGAGTTTGCTTTAAAAGTAGCGTTGCGAATTATTGATAAACGCGATTGCTCGTAGAGTTGCGAAATACTATTTTTCGCGTTTGCTTTTCAGGGTAGTGTTGCGAACAATTACGATTCGCGTTGCTTTTTTACTCTTTTATATATATAATAATGGATGTCAACCGTGTTTGTAATTTTCACGTTATAAATTAGCGTTGCGATCTTGATTAATCGTGCGATTTTTTATTTAGCGTTGCGATATTTTCAATGCCCAAATTCTACCCCAATTGTAGTACTAGTAGTAGTTAGTTTATTTTGTGGCCAGTACATGTGTATGTACATGTACCAATAGCCCCTGATTAAAGTTAGAGTTGCGAATAATATACAATGTTCGCGTTTGCTCGTAGAGTTGCGAACAAATATTTATCGTGTTGATGTATTAGTGCTGCGAATAAATACGATTCGTGATTGTCTTTATGCAAACCTAGGAACCGGGCGTTTGCTTTGAAAATAGCGTTGCGAATTTTTAGTAAACGTGATTGCGAATTAGAGTTGCGAATTACTATTTTTCGCGTTTGCTTTTCAGGGTAGTGTTGCGAATAATTACCATTCGCGGGTTGCTTTTATTCTTACAAGTCGCGTTTGGAATTTTTTCTATTATAAATTAGCGTTGCGATTGTTGATTTATCGCGTTGTTGACCCGTAGTGTTGCGATATTTAAAACGTCTAACTTCATCCCCATATGTGCCACTCTATTGTAGTTTGAAGTAGCTTGATGTAGTTAGTTTCTTTGTACAATTTTATTTATTGTCTGATTTATGTTTCAGGGAAACATCGTGGGATTAATCAAGACACCAAGAAGAAATATTTTTTCATATTTATTTGTTTTATATCAGTTATATATTTTATTGGATATGAGTTTTTGTTTCAGGAAAACATCGTGGGAGTGACGAAGACACCAAGAAGAAAATATTTCCTCATATTTCTTCATGTTTCTACAGATTGTGTTAGAATATAAGTACAAATGTATATGGATTATAAGATAAAAAAGCATTCTCCTGCCGTTTATTAAATATTACCGAAACGTGTGCGTAAATTTAAGTGGGAATGATTAATATTAAGATACATATTAGTTGTCTAATATGCAAGGTCCATACGTGCAGTTGCACATTTCTGGTTGGATCTTCAGGATCCTTTCTTCGTTTTGTACGAGTGTCTTGTTAGGCACTGTCATAATGCAAGTATTTATTTAAGAAGGAACAATTAATAATAAAGTACATATTGATAATTTAGTAATCAGGATTCATACGTGCAGTTGCACATTCCAATTTCGTTTCTAGAAAACATGTGATGGATTATTTCACATGTATCAACATTTTGTTAGGTTTTTGATCTCTTCATCGGTCAGAGTTCGTTCGTGCAGTTGTACATTTCAATTTCGTTTTTAGAAAACATGTGTATCATCTCACATGTATTGACATTTTGTTAGGTTCTTCATCTATTGATTGGGCAGTTCTTTTAAGAACTCTCCTTTTCTAGCTCGTTTCTAACTTTTCGATAGCTTCTCCCTTAAGTAGATAGGTATTCGAATTCCTCGCCAAAGGAAGGGTGGTTGGGGCGAGGCTAGGGTGGGTCTCCAGTCGCAGCAACCTCCACGTGGTGAGACCCGGGTCATATTATTTACTATGTAATTAATATAATTATTAATTACATAGGAAATAATATGGGCTAATGGCTGCGTTCTTCTTATAGTTCCACATACCTTGTTCGTCCTGGTGTGCGGTCTAATAACACTGATTTCGAGTCGCAAATACGTTTTTGCCGAATTAGTTTTTAAATAAATAATATATTAGAATTGAAAATAAAAAATAGAGGATTTGCGGTGTATTTATCAATGAGATCCTTACGTATTTTAATAATTTTGAAAACTTTAAATAATCTCAATCGATTGGTTATTCCAATGAAATTAATCGATTAATGTCCAATGATGGACCCTACAGCTTTAATTCCGTTCAAAAATAATAAAATTTATGTAATTTTATTTTCTGTCTCACTTCCTCTTGTGTTAATTTCTGAATCTGTTGATAACGTTGCGAGTGACACGAAAATGGTAATGGGGTCCCGGGACCCCAGAAACTCCGGCCGAAAAATTACATTAGGTGAAAGGTCTATTCATACACCTCGTCTGTGGTATTAGCACAGACGAGGTATATGAATTCATTTTCTGTCTGACTTCCTCTTGTGTTCGTTTCTATAACCTGTTGGTAACGTAGCGAGTGACACGAAAATGTTAATGGGGCTCTAGAGCCCCAGAAAAATGAGCCATAAGAATAAATTAGATGTAAGGTCTACTCGTATACCTGATTTGTGATTCAACTACCAAATTTTAGAAATTCGAATTAACGAAACTTTGAATTTTAGATTAAAAGTTAGTTATACACTATACTATCGTATGGTTCTAAAATAAAGTTACTTAAATTGCTTAAATAACTTATGAATCGTATATTATATCGAGATCTAACCTCCATGTTGGGGTTTTGTAATGAGCTGGCACATTCGATATAACTGTTCAATATAAACGTATATTTAAAAGTAAATTAAACGCGTGTGCATACAAAGGCGATGCGTACTCTCAGGGAGACATATTTGGACTGCACAACAACAGAAAAACAAAACAATATGTTCGTATCGATAACGGCCATCATCGATTCTCTAACACTCCAAAAAACAGAAAGATGTAGAATATTAAACGTAGGATATTAAAACTAACAGAAACGAATACATTACAATACTTTTCAACAAATCACTTTAATACTATTTAAATTGATAATATTTAGATAATCAAAATAGTATTATTATATTGTATATTTTAAAATGCTTCATTATTTTGATATGACTTTAATATTTTATCAATTTCCGGTAGAAGAGGTATAAATATAGAATATGTTACTGTATCAAGAATGGCTACTGACGCGATTGGTTTCCTGTTCGTTGGATTTCCTCTTCGAGAGAAATAGAATTTAGAAGACGTGATTCATTCAGTTGGTCAGAGAAATGTCACCGATATCGTTCTCGCGAGCAGTCACTGTAAAATAGTCGCAACAAAAAGCAAGAGAGCTAGACGTTTACAAGTTATAATATCGGAGACGAAGTATTTTTCCTTCTCGAACTGTCGATGGAACTTTCACGTCGCGCTACATTCCTCGGAACATTATCCTGTTTCGATCAATTTAACCAGCAATTGGTTAATTTAATACGGTGAAACTACTCGGTCTATCGGCGATATCGCAGTCACTGGATTAACGTTTGTAGCTCCATGATCATGGACAGCCTAATAACGTGGCACGAACGCCGTTAGCAATTATGCCCACCATTTTTAATAGTTATTCATTCGAGCGCGTGTCCATTGCAAATTAGTATTTTCTACAGTAGGGGATGCGACCTCCAAGGATAGAGCAGAGGGGCTTATACTCCAAGGGGCTGCAATGAAAATGCTTAACCTAGACGAATAAAAAAAACTGTTAAAATTAAACATCTTCGAATAAAAAATCTTAAAAATTTCACACATTCTCAAATTTTTTTCTAGAAAATGGGTAGGATGGTATTTCGGGGGTATGTCTATTCACCAAAAATGATTGTAATTGAACCCCGCAACCGAAAATAATTTTTCCAGAACGATTTGAAAGTTTCGAATTTAATTGTTAATAACTTTTCAACGAAGCCTCCATCAACAAATTGGTATTCTTGATTTTCGTCTTATTTTGGCCTCTAGAATCGCTGTATATTAATTCCAATTAAGTTTATCTCAATGCACCACCATCATCTGAAGAATATCCTGCTATGTATTTGCATTCATGAAAAAGACTAGTTTCGCTTGCTCTGCTATTAACTAAAAATAGAAAACATAATGCAATGCATGAAATGTAGAATATGGGTCTTTGAAAGTTGTGAAAGTGTATCGAAAAATCTATTATTATACAAATGAATCTATATTAATAGTTTTGAAGATGATAAAATATGGTTGGTCAAAACGTTGAACACGAATAATAAATAATTAATTACGACTACTTTCAATATCATTGTGTTCAATACAGTACCAATGAGTTTTATTTTGTTTAGTTGTCTCTGTATTAAAAATTCATATGCAGCAAAAGTGTTTTTAAATTTAATTTCCAACAAATTATATATACATGCATGCTTCTTTATGAACAGAGAATCGTTCAATTAATATAAAGGTAGAAAGAAGTTATACAAGAGGATGGTCTCTATGCACGTAACTCGATAATTAATGCTTTTCGTCTATGCACGTGTGTTTGTCTCGAAGAAAGCTTATTCGAACAAAAATGTGGACTCGTGAAATTATTTGCGACCAACGCTGTGGCCGTTCTCCAGTTAACGAAGCTGTATTTGTATTTAAAAAGTGAAACACCGGGGAAGGTGACAAAACAATTTTTTTGATCGTCCCGCGCCGGATGTAGCGGTGACACAGTATCAAGTATTTTGCATGAACGATTTCACGTGAGTCACACGCTGAGTAAATTTGCGTAGCTTTCTCTTGCAAACAAGCGAGATAAGTAGCAGCGAGACCTTCGTCGTTGATCTAGTTCGACCTCATTTTCTCAAATTTATCACGCCTATAGACAAGATACAATTTTCACGCTCCGATAGAAACCCTGTGTGTCCGATTTATATCACTTAATGAGAGCGAAAACTATGCACGGGAAAATTGGCGGCTGAAAATTCTTGTCTGATACTGCATAGAAAAATGTTCATTTCTCGAATACGCGTTCCATTGATAAGTTCGTGCGTTACTGTAAACCTGCAGGAAAAGGAAGCGAGTTGAATGTCACGTGAACGGAGTATTGAGAAAACTAATAGACAGAAAAAAAACGGGATATCAATAAGGAAAATTGAAGGTAATAATAGAGAAGAGTAGACGGGCACGAACGGTACTTTAAAGTCACTGCTATCCACTGTGGAATACGAGGAAAGTTACAGAACAACTGAAACTATATAGCAGTACTTGCACTTGTACGTGGAACTTGCATTACGTAATTAAAAAAGAAAAGTCACGTTGCATATTAAAATTATAAGGAGCACGTAGGAAAAAGCAAGCCTAATGTCAGGGAAATTCTTATAATAAGAATTATTATAAGGTAAAACGGAGAACATGAGAAGTAATTCGAAGGAATGATAAACACATGAAATTATATCGAAAAGAGTATTACATTGTGAGTATGTTGTATATAGCATTGTAAAATGTATTGAACGGAATTCTCTAGGAATACTGTTTCTGGTAAAAAGCATAGAGAATGATAGAAAAACAGAACGATTCATGGTGGAAAGAAATTTAAACGTTGGCATATGAAAGTTCTAAAATTAATCTAAGAACGTATTAAAGTTATGTTACAAGCATGTGTTTATAAATTATAAATCACATTTATCAGTTAAGTCTGGGTCTATATTAATGGACCTTAATCGAGGCGCTACTGTAATTTATACAGGGTGTTCGGCCAGCCCTGGGAAAAATTTTAATGGAGGATTCTAGAGGCCAAAATAAGACGAAAATTAAGAATACCAATTTGTTGATGGAGGCTTTGTTTAAAAGTTATTAACGTTTAAAGTTCCGCTCGTACTGAATTTTTTTCTCGAAAATGGGCAAGATTTCGGGAATATGTCTGTTCACCAAAAATTATTGTAATTGACTCCCACAACCGAAAATAATTTTTCCAAAACAATTTGAAATTTTTTTTTCCGTCGAAAAATTTCACACATTCTTAAATTTTTTTCTAGAAAGTGGCTAGGATTTCGGGGGTATGTGTAATGACCAAAAATGATTGCAATTGACCCCCGCAACCGAAAATAATTTTTAATAAATAACTAATAAAATTATGATACGTGCTCAGGAAATCATGTTAACATTAATGTACAGAGATACAAAAAACATAATGTATCGAAATCTATTTGTCTAAGCCATAGGTAAATGCTCGATGAATATTCACAGTTAATTTTTTGGACAACGGAACCTCAAATGAAATAATTTTATTCTTTATTTTCATTTTGTTTTTCTTAATTTTTTTCATCCTCTCCGGTTGTACCATCTATGCTGAGACACCCTGTATAGATATCAAATGGTTCTCAGTTCTGTTTGATATCGTACAATTAAACCAGTTTGATATGAAATTCATACTTTTAACTGCTATCGATTCGTTATTGCAACTAACATTAATTACATTAAATACATCGTAATTATTTCGAATAGTGTAATTACGATCGCGTATTATGATAAGCAACCAGTACTAGATAAACGAGGCTTTTTGTCCTTTCACGCGCGGCGAAAGCGAAATAAAAATTTTAATTAGATGATAAAGAGAAGGTTAAAGCGATACGAGCGTCTGGAAAAGGAGAAAAATATTTCGAAAGGCTCGCGATTACAGAAATGAATTTGTCGCGATGTTACGCGGGAGAGGGACGATCGTTAAAGTTGTAGAAATGAACGAAGGCGGAAATAATGGTATCTCTGCTGGACATAAAGGGGACAACTTGTTCTCCCGTGACAAGTCGAAAGCGAGAATGTGGACGTTGCCAAGAAATTATTAACGACAGTGTACGTTAAGACGTTAATTGCAATGCTGCTTTCAAAATAGTTGAATTTAATCCAACACTGTACACGTCGGTCACGTTGACAAATTAGAAATTCGAGAAAGTAAGTGATGTGTGTTGTTAACACAGACGCTGCTTGCCAAAACGTGAGAAAATCGCGTAAAATGCGTGATATCGCTATGAAAGCTCGAAATTACTACCTTGGATTTATTAAATCATTTTTTAACAATTCATTCTCTATTACTTTGGGATTTAATGATAATGTATTACCTAAAAAAAAAAGGAATGTAAATATTGTTAAAAATTAAAAGACCATTGAAAATAAGACGCATCGATAAACAGAAAATATACCTATACATATATAGTTTACCTATGCGGCACGTGTGCGCCACGAGTGTAGTAAGTCTCGTGTTTCGTAATCGTGGCCACTTGCGAAATTTGGTCGGTTGAAATAATTGAATGCTAATTAATTAGATTATTAATTAATTAGAATTGCACAAGAAAGACAGATAATAGGGTAGGAGAACTTAGAAATTGTGAGAAGATAATACCTACACACGTTGCGCATGCGAACGGGAAACAATATGTATAACTATACCCGTATCTACGATCTTCTTACTGTTTTGACTTTCCATGAACATCGAATGCCGTGAGGAATCTCCGCAGGTGTTTAAATCGGGGTCATGACAGTGCTGCAAGTAACACAACTGTGCAACTATTCTATGGGAATGCGTTGCATATACGCGAACAATATGCACATATTTCACTGTACACTGCAAAGAAGAAAATAGGAAAACATTGGACGTTAAATATATTTTATATCTCTCAAATGCAAGTGTACGATTTAACGTTACCCTGTTTGAATTAATTGATATTAACTTTAAACACGTATGTATATATTTTGAACGAATTATTAGGTCGTCCCATAAGTTCATGCCGTGATTTAACAGAAAACAAACAAAATTTGCAAGTTTAGGGTATTTCTGAAATTTTAAACATAATTCTGTACTAGCATTTCGAGAACATGCCTTTTTTTTATTTAGCATTTTCTTTTATTGCAGACAGCGAGTGTTAAGCTGTGGGGCGACAACAGAATGGACAAACGTCCAACGACTCAAAAATTCGGGGACGTGGTCGATCATCCGTCGATTCATATGCACGAAAGAAAAAAACCAATGTCATTAATAATATAGTCATGGCCGAAGACGGCGACTAACGGAGAAACTTGATTCGGTCAGATTAGACACCTATTCGGTCGGTGACCCTACATTTACATGGACGAGGAACGTCTTCCTGATTATTCATTGATCTTTGCAAGACATGAATGATGACGCACTAACTAGCGAAACGTCCACAAAGTATCCGGTGCTAATCCCAAAGTAATTTGTATGCTCTTAGAGTAGGTAGGGTTCACATACCAAATATTTTTCTATCATAAAGAACTTGAGCTCTTAACTCTTAATTGGTATCGTGTATTCGCAAGATGTGATTAGTATCGTGAGGCATTTCGACTTCCTAAAGTATACAGGTACTATTAAAAAATGGATGCAGTGACTTCCTTGTACGATCGTCTTTGTTTTATACAGTTAGTTACACAAAAAGGAACAATGTTAATTATAGATAAAACAAATGTAGCCTTGGGGGTATCCAAATACTTCATGATATCAGTAGACAAAACGATTTTCCATCGAGAGAATTTTTCAGTGAACAAAATAAATAAAACTCAAACGAGGCAAGTTGCAATAGTGGTACTTGATTTTTAAATACGAGTGATGGTTGTTCCTTTTATATGGTTACTTTTGATTTATCCAGTCGTGAGCCGTATCTTTCGCTATTAATCGTCTGGTTATGCAGTAAAGGTTTATAAAAAAAAACAGATTTATTACACAACTTAGAAGATATATCAACGATATTGTAAAGGTACCGACGAATAGGTATTTAGTATTCAATACTTCCAAGAACAAGTTTCTCGTTGCTTTATCCAAGCAAATATTTCCTCGATGTAGGAAAAAAGTCTGTCGTGATACAGAATTATAAATATTCATTGTAAAAATGTTAAAAAGTATCAAAAATAAAAATTGGACAGATCATTTGGACGATGAAGGCTTGACAACGCGTCGGTGTGCCTAAGAATCGCTAATCTGAACGAACTCGAATCTTTGGTATCAACGTTCCAAGAATGGCTCGCGGTTACATCGTTCTGTACGTGATGGAAGATGTCGATATTGAGCGAATGATCTCCATGCACCTTGAAGGCTCGTAAAATATTGTCGATTTAATTGCAAAATAGTGCCAGTGGTAGGTAGGACGTCGATAGTCGTGTCTTCCATGTCAGAATAATCAGGTACGCGAACGGAGGCCTCATCCTCGACAATGATGATGCGTTCCTCATACGTTGACTCGCGGATGCACTTGTGTTCCCTGGTGAATTCACACCTACGTAAGGAACGTTGCATTTGTATAGCGGTCGTGGTATGTGGGTCAGGAAGCCGATGTTACTAACAAGTGACTCGACACCGCTAGCTTTCGTCGCACCAAATTTCCGCCTCTACCAAATCTGGCCCTACGCAATTCGTCGGTTACCGTGATGCTGAAAGTGCCCTAAAAAAAGCGTTGGCTGACAGTTAGTCACCTAGTTCCGCGATTCGAATTCCAGTCACGTGCTCGAAATAAAAATTATATCGCAAACTTAAGTGTGCCATCGTTCTAACGCAAAAACAAGACGAAAGTATTTTATCGAGATTCAAGAACAATCAAGAACTCCGTGAAAAGAAATTGCGTTGAACAGCTAATTATCCTAACGATCAAAGTGTAATATTCGATTCTACTGAAATTTTTTTTTTATGTTATAAGATAAAAAGGTTTCAGTAAATCATAAGGCAATAATTTAGTATTTTAATGAATACGGTATTTTTCATCATATTTAAATGTCGAGTTAAGCGTTAACTTTTTGATATGGCAATGAATAATTTTTACAAGTTTTTTTTAAGAGTGTATGCAAGTATTGATATATGTTTACCGACGTCTGGTCGAAATTATACTTTTATAACGCTAATCTTACCTAATCTTAGGACTCTATCGCGTAACTACTTAAATTGCCCGTTGTATAAAATAGTTATTTAAATTCCATCGGTTTTGTCTGAATTTGGAACGATACAAGCATCGAATTGCAATCGACGATCTCGAGTAGAAGATGCAACTCGCATACTTGTGTATTACGTTTCTAATTGAATATCCAATCGTGACCTCTTCTCGAATGACCGACACGGAATGCACTAGGAAAACGAGACGTCGATGTGACGAAGAACACGGTTAGGCGCTGCTTTTTTGACTATACATATAACATTTCTATATAAAATAGGTCATAGTTCGCTTTTGTATAAATTTATATTTTATAACGGTATTAATAATCTTTCAGGCATATATTTAACAATTCTTCTGGACATGTTCGGCCTTATCACAGTTTGTTTTTATCCCCTGACAATATACTCACTGTATCTTACACAGATCGTACTAAAAATAAGACTAAATTCTTATATAACAAAAAATTCATAAATGCTTTGTTAAGAAGTTATGACGAAAATATGAAATGTGATGTTTTTTTTATTTATTAAACAAACAAATTTACTGCTGGTTGTAACATGAAGAAGTATTTTTATCATAGAATTATGTGAATAACTTACACATTTCTTTACCAGACGTTAGTTTCTATCATTTATCTTGGATGCTGAAGTATTCTTTCTTCGATGATAACTTCGTGTTGTCATAAAATTTCGAACTATTGTTCAAGTTTATGTTCAGTAAATTGCAAAGAAACTCACGATATCGAATGCTTACAAAAGATTGATTTTATTTTATTACAAATATCGTATTTTTGTTATAATTTCTTAACAAAGCATTTATGGATTTGGAAAACATGTGGAACACCCTGTATAACTACTGGAGCAAAAAAATGTTGCGTTTAATTTTTAATTTTCAGAAGAATTTTCAAACACGGAACTATAAATGAGCCAAGTGACACCTTATATATTTACGTACTTTTAATTATTAATCTGCTAAAAGTGATTAATTAATATTAAATTAATTATGCTTGTTCAAAGAATATTTATTATAATATATTGAATTTAATATTCGTCCTTACATAAAAATACATTATTTAAGTTAATGTTACGTTTTTGAGTAAAATTTATAAGAATCTCGCGTCATCGTATTATATCATCGTACATAATAAATCCAACCATCGCTTATTAAAAATATTTTAATCCAAACAGGAAGAACTAGTACGTTGACCAGCGAACCGCAACATCCTAAACCGGATCGTCTAACCCTCGATGGGCATACTTCCTTCTTCAAGTAATTGTTGCTTTTACTTTGCACCGACAATGAAATGCGTTCGTACCTTCACCTCGAACATGTTGATTAATGTAATCGTAAAATTTAATTGTTTGCGAGAAAGTGTTTCGTGCACTCGAACCACGTCATTTCAACTGATATTGTTGTATCTAAGAAACACTGTCATAAATTTGATATTTACAAAGTAATGTACTACGAGCTAGAATCTTTCATTTTGAGAAATTCGCTCGATACTATAACCCACTTCTCTCGAAGGTTGTGCTACAGGCATCTCTTTAATTAGTATCGTAAAAGTAAAAATATTAGTAGAGTTTGATTTATTTGAAACTATCAGTGATTATTTTAACCAAAGTTCCTCTAATTATTATTATATATAACGGCACCATAATTACGAAGTTTCATTAAAATGCATACGACAAAAAAAAAAATGAATAAATTCACGAACTGAATTGCATGCAACATCCCATTACTATAACGCGCTAGAAAGTTCCAGTATCTTCTGATGCGAGTTGATACGCTTTAAAGTAAAACTGGTAGCACGTGAATTCTACATAAAGTGAATAGTTCTAATACGTGTCTTTCGCTTTGTGAAATATTATATAAAGTTTAATTATTCTAATTACAATTGAGATTATAGTAAAACAAATTCGAGATGATCTAAAGAAAATAGCAGCTTTTATTTAAAAACACAGTTATCTTTTAATGCACTCAATTAATATTGCATATTTGTATCGGTTAGTAAGTCATAATACCGACGAACCCATTTTATTAATAGTGCCTTCCATGAAATTGTTGTAATCCTTTCGCGAAGAAAGGAACCGATTATGAAATGTTTTTGTACATTTATGTACATTCATTCATCCCCAGACTTGCCTTCTCTAGAGCCAGATTAGGACTTACTAATTTTGCTATGCCTGTCAAATACTTCTTTGCAAAAATTATCTTCTCTAACTCAGACCATTGAAACAATATTGCAACATCTTCAAAATCAGAAATCCATCTTCTACATCACGATAGCTCGTAGCAAATTTTGAGCGATTTCGTTTATTTAACGAAGAGAAATGTCTAGTATCGTTATCATTTATATCTTCAAATGTAACAGATGTTTCAACATTCTCACCTTGATTATCTTCAATGACTTCATCAACTTCATCGTCTTCGGTAACCCGTTCCGTAATGGAACACAGAGAACGTAAATCCATTAAACCAGAGCAAATTTTCTGAATCAAATCCTCTTGGTTTCCTCTCTAATCCAGGTCTAGGATGTTACAACAAGATACCAAATCGCCGTAACTTAAACCAGTAGCATATGTTAATTTAGCTTTACGTTCTACTGAATCTGTCTGAAATTGAAAGCCTTTAAAATCACGTATGCGTTTTCGATACCCTCGGTCACCATCAGTTCAAAAAATAAATTTGTGCAAAGCTTTTGATGCGATATCAATTTTGTACTGAATTATCTCGATTTTAGCCGAAGTCTCCATACCAACAGTACTTAACTTTTCAGAACTCTTCAAGGATTATATGTATGCAAAACGTCCCTTCGCAAATTCTTCTTCGCGATCGATCCCGGTCGAGCCCCCAAATTTCTACATTCGTTCCAAATACAATTCTCTTTGTTAAATCCTACAGTACTCTTTCACTTCTACGGGTTAGAATGTTTCGGTGCTTCTGTCGTTCCATCAAGGTATCATGCTCGAATCGAATTTTTTGGTAAAATTTATTTTACCTTGGCATAGGGAAATTCTGTCATCTTGTGGCACGGCGATATCGCATCAAAAGTTGGCCTGAATACCGCAGGAGCACGTAAGCACAGGGGACGAACAGTCAGTCAGTCGCACAAGTCAGCCTCGTTCTCGATGGCAACCAGCACATCGGTCGTTACCTGAACGGAGAGGTGGTAGAGAAGAGAAACAAGTGGGGGGGCAGAACACCTGGACGACTTCCTGCCAAGGAGTAAGCACCTCAGTCTTTAGAAAAGATCGTTTCACATCGGTCGTTCGAGTCCACGTACTCCCGAAAGTCACCTGCGGCCAAGAGACCTTTACCTTGGGGAAAAATAGTCGCGCGTCACCCGGAACGATCGTCCTCCTCGAGGAGTTCCGGTTCCTATTTCGCGTTCAGACGATCTTCACGGGAACAGTACCGAAATGACGTTGGCCTTGTGGCACATTCAGTGAACTCGAAACTCGGAGAAGTGCCCCTTTTATTGGATTAATAACATTCGCGAGTCTGAGTGCTACCAGGAGAGATTGTTCCTCCGACACACCGGCTGATCGTCCAGGGTTTAAGTTTAGAAACGATATTGGGTTGAGAAGAAATGGAGAGAACAACTGTGCTTCTTCTGGTCGTCGTCGGTTTGGCTACACAAGGTTTGTCCTTTGCACTTTAATTTTAATTATTCCGTATTATCGTATTTCTACGTTTTACGAGCGTGGACTTGTATCACTTCGATCCACACGGAAGTTTGATGAATCTACGATCGTGTAACAGTATAATTTTGTTGTATAGTTTACAGTTACTGCCAGTAAGTTCGGTGAATTTTTTGCACAGAATGTCGGAAATATTCATTTCTCGTGAAATATTAAAGTATTAGGTTCTAACTTATCCAAATAATTTCATGTTAATTGTTTACAAGAGGTACTATTTGTAAGTTTTATTCCTATGTCAAATTAAACGTCAACTTGAACTTGGATTCCGGTTCTAGCAGTGCCACAACACACACAATCCTCGTATTACATATTTTCATTTTGAGAATATCAGTAAACTCGTATCGCATGAAAGTTTCAAAAATTAAAGAATCAACAAACACATGCAGATTCCAAACGCAATATATGTGATTAAAAGCAACATTGTATTTTCTTTTGTTTTCTTCTTTTTCGCCGAGCAAAAAAATATACAATATAAGTAAAACGAAAATTCAAAGTGAGTAACGGTATCATCAGCCTTTACATGCAATGAGTTTAAATTTTTCAGAATATCGAGATAAAAAGATAGGTTTGTTTCGCGTTTAGGTTCATTGCAAAATCAAATTTATGAAGCTTGCCGTTTACCTATCTTAAAGACACCATCCGCTTACTCTTCGAAGTAAATGTGAAGCAAACTAATTAGGGATGTAAGAAATTCACGAGAGTTTTAGAAACAAAGCGTATGCCACGGATCTCTATAAGATAAATATCTGCGGTGAACGCAATATAATTTTTATCGCGATGAAGTACAATATAATGGACTCTAATAAACTCTTGTAAAGTTAACAAACAAATGAGGATTTCGATATATTTGATTCCAAGTATTAAAATAACAAACCTTTATAAAAGTAACATTGTATTAACTTTCATTTTCTTTTTTTTTTATCAAACAAGTAATTAAAGAATAAATGAAACAATTGTATTCTTATTTGTTATTGTTCGCTTATTAATCGAACTATCTTCAGTATATAAGATCGAAATGATCGTGCACCAATGTTGTTATTTATCGCGAATTTATTTATAATGTTGAAAAATACACACTCGTCAACACCGGGCAATAAGGAACGTGCTTATTATGTTGTCATTTACGGATTTATTTCTCGTGTTCGGTGGATGAATAATTCTTTTCGTCGGTGAAACTTGACATAAGTCTGTTAATCTGTCTTTCTCTCTGTCTTAGAAGGGCAACTAATTCTCCAACGTCGATTTCACCTGCACTAAGCTAACAAACTCGTTTTCTCGGTTGTATGTATGTCGACCCCAGGCATAAATCTATTTTCGAGATGTAACTCTGCAAATGTATTCATCTCCTCTCCATACGCGTAAAATTGGCTCTCTACCAATCCTCTCTGTATTTGGTAAAAACATCCAACACAGAATGCAGCCATTGCATTTTGCTGGATTGTCGCATCGTGATGGTAAAATGTCCGTTTCTTATATTGAAATAAAAAAGTGAATAAAAAAGTGAAAATCGAAATTTTCGAAAAAAGGGAAGGGGGGTGCCAGAGATTTTCGACGAAAAAAAAAAAATTTCAATTTCTTCTGAAACAAGTATTATTGCTTGCGGGGGTCAAGTACAATCATATTAGGAGCAAAAATACCCCCAAAATCCTTCCCACTGTCGAGAAAACAATTCCTAAAGGAATTGAAATTTTTCATGAAATTAAATGTTATTTTATTCCAATTATTTTTTGAAACAGAGCTTGAAATACGTCCCATGGGTACCTACAGACACGTATTAGACTATTTATCTGTAAATCGTCGAGTAAATTTGTCAAAAGTGAAAATCGAATTTTTCGAAAAAAAGGGAAGGGGGGGTGCCAGAGATTTTCGACGAAAAAAAAAAAATTTCAATTTCTTCTGAAACAAGTATTATTGCTTGCGGGGGTCAAGTACAATCATATTAGGAGCAAAAATACCCCCAAAATCCTTCCCACTGTCGAGAAAACAATTCCTAAAGGAATTGAAATTTTTCATGAAATTAAATGTTATTTTATTCCAATTATTTTTTGAAACAGAGCTTGAAATACGTCCCATGGGTACCTACAGACACGTATTAGACTATTTATCTGTAAATCGTCGAGTAAATTTGTCAAAAGTGAAAATCGAATTTTTCGAAAAAAAGGGAAGGGGGGGTGCCAGAGATTTTCGACGAAAAAAAAAAAATTTCAATTTCTTCTGAAACAAGTATTATTGCTTGCGGGGGTCAAGTACAATCATATTAGGAGCAAAAATACCCCCAAAATCCTTCCCACTGTCGAGAAAACAATTCCTAAAGGAATTGAAATTTTTCATGAAATTAAATGTTATTTTATTCCAATTATTTTTTGAAACAGAGCTTGAAATACGTCCCATGGGTACCTACAGACACGTATTAGACTATTTATCTGTAAATCGTCGAGTAAATTTGTCAAAAGTGAAAATCGAATTTTTCGAAAAAAAGGGAAGGGGGGGTGCCAGAGATTTTCGACGAAAAAAAAAAAATTTCAATTTCTTCTGAAACAAGTATTATTGCTTGCGGGGGTCAAGTACAATCATATTAGGAGCAAAAATACCCCCAAAATCCTTCCCACTGTCGAGAAAACAATTCCTAAAGGAATTGAAATTTTTCATGAAATTAAATGTTATTTTATTCCAATTATTTTTTGAAACAGAGCTTGAAATACGTCCCATGGGTACCTACAGACACGTATTAGACTATTTATCTGTAAATCGTCGAGTAAATTTGTCAAAAGTGAAAATCGAATTTTTCGAAAAAAAGGGAAGGGGGGGTGCCAGAGATTTTCGACGAAAAAAAAAAAATTTCAATTTCTTCTGAAACAAGTATTATTGCTTGCGGGGGTCAAGTACAATCATATTAGGAGCAAAAATACCCCCAAAATCCTTCCCACTGTCGAGAAAACAATTCCTAAAGGAATTGAAATTTTTCATGAAATTAAATGTTATTTTATTCCAATTATTTTTTGAAACAGAGCTTGAAATACGTCCCATGGGTACCTACAGACACGTATTAGACTATTTATCTGTAAATCGTCGAGTAAATTTGTCAAAAGTGAAAATCGAATTTTCGAAAAAAAGGGAAGGGGGGGGTGCCAGAGATTTTCGACGAAAAAAAAAAAATTTCAATTTCTTCTGAAACAAGTATTATTGCTTGCGGGGGTCAAGTACAATCATATTAGGAGCAAAAATACCCCCAAAATCCTTCCCACTGTCGAGAAAACAATTCCTAAAGGAATTGAAATTTTTCATGAAAATTAAATGTTATTTTATTCCAATTATTTTTTGAAACAGAGCTTGAAATACGTCCCATGGGTACCTACAGACACGTATTAGACTATTTATC
>NW_025106830.1:0-21612 GCF_013123115.1 Colletes gigas
CCCCCCCCCAAGATGAAACGTCGCGTTTCGCGTGATGCTTTCACATTAGGAGAACGCCTTGTTACTTTATAATGAAGAAAGAAACAGAAAAAATATATTCGCGAAAACAACAAAATAATAAAAAGTTGAACGTGTCGGGTGTAGTGTTGTGTTGTGGCGTGTACTTATCAATAATGGTGCATTGAAGGTGTCCCATTCCTTGGTCAGGTTGTAGTCCGGGTCCGGCCAATTGTCAGTGGTACTCAGATGAAGATCATGTTTGTTTTTTAATTAAAGGTGAGCAGTAGGCAGGTTTTAAATTGTTTGACGTGATGTTACGGATTTTGGTCATATGTGAAATCAAATCTTGTAAATAATCTCCGTATGATTTTAAATTTTCATTATCCGGGAAGGAGCTGGGTTCTCGAGCTACTTTTCCAAAGATTAACTCGTATGGTGTGAAATTTGTTGCTTCGTGTACGGATGTGTTGTATGAGAACATTGCAAAAGGAATTAGTAAATCCCAATCTTCGTAGTTATCCATGTAGTGCTTAAGATATTCGGTGAGCACGATGTGACTTCTTTCCAACGATCCGTTAGTTTGTGGTCTGTATCCGGAAGTTGTTATTTGTTTGATTTTAAATATTTCTGCCAAATTCGTCATTAAATTTCCAATGAAACTAGTTCCTTTGTCCGTTAATATTGCGCGAGGGGTGCCGTAAATTGCGATAAAGTGTCGGGCGAAAGCATCTGCAATGGTCGCGGCTCGAATATTAGGTATTGCAACTGCTACGCAGTATTTCGTCAGGTTGTCCTGTATGGTAAGGATATGTCTATTTCCATTAGGCGTGATCGGAAGAGGTCCCACGGTGTCCAGTGATATTTTGTCGAATGCATCCAACGGTGTATCGGTAATTAACATGGGTTGTCTAGTCTTTGCTCGAACTAATTTTTGTTCTTGGCAACTTTGGCATGTCCTAATATACTCCTGAATTTCGTTGCGCATTTTGGGCCAGTGAAATTTTGATCGGATGCGTTTGTATGTTTTTGTTACCCCTTTATGTCCTCCAATTAAACTATCGTGAGCTTCGCGGATTATGTTTAGTCTGTCCGTTTCGGATGGTGTGGTGATGGTACAATTGCATAAAGTAATTTGTTGATCTGTTCCGGTAAAAACTTCTTCCAATATCTTGTAAAATTTGTCGGCTGGCAATTTGTGTGAATCTCCTGTTGCAGATATTCGAAAAGAATTTATTTGATTCTGTTCTAGAGTATGTTTAAGAGTTTTTAATCCATTGACTAAGTCTTCTGCCGTAATATTGTCGTAAAAATGATCGGAAATTACTATTCCGAAGGTTTTATACAATCCATTGTCTGAAGTTAGTACGTGCCCCTTTTTTGGTTGAGCCGTCAAAATATCTGATTTATTAATTATTTCGGTGTCCAATAAAACCTTTCCAACGGTAGATATTAAATTGCAATCTGCGGATATGAAGTATGCGTAATGTCCGTGTTCGGCAGTGAGGGTGTCAGAAGAAATGGTTATTTTATGTATTTGTTTTGGCTCATTGTATCGGTACTCGTTATCGTCAGTTGAAACATCTGTGTCGGATGCGTATGGCAGGTAAGGGTCAGTCGTGCGTTCGAAGGCGTCAGGTCGCGTTGGCCTGTACTCAGGTAGCCGTTCTGCACTTGCTTCGGTTACAACCCTTGCAGGTGAATGAGTTATGGGTGGTTGTAAAATTCCGTTTGTAACGTGCGGTAATACCTCTGGAATACAGAGTAAATCTTTCCGAGGATTTTCTATAATTGTATTTTCTTTGTCTGTAATTTCGAGCGTTTCTTCAAAAGACATTAAGTCGTCGGGCAAATTGTCGTCTTCATCCGGTGGTGCGTTTTGAGTGGAATTGGCTGCTGGCAAAAGGTTGTTTATGGTTTCCTGAGATTCATCTGGCAATGTTACTTCGTGCGATAAGCTGGGTAGGGCTCGGTGTCTAGCCAATATTGGAGAGTGTTGAATTTTTCCATAAGTGGGGCACTGTTCTTCATCCGAACTGCTACTGATCTCCCTGTACTTGGGTCGGTTCTCCCTGTCTCGCCGTAACTGTTGTATACGGCGACCTATAGACTGTTTGTCGGTAGTCGGTGGTACTTGAGTCCTGAAGTCGGGATCGTCTTTAGATTCCCGTGGAATGAGTGGTAGGCAGACAGACGGAGGGTTGCGCGACAACGCGTCTGCGTTCATGTTCGTTTTCCCACATTTGTGTATAACTTGGTACTCGTATTCCGAAAGTCTTAATTTCCATTTTATTAGCCTGGAGGTCGGGTCCTTGACAGAATGTAGCCAGACTAAAGGACGGTGATCTGTTATGAGGGTGAATTTTGTTCCATAGATGTAGGGTCGGAAATACTTGGCTGCGTAAACCATTGCTAGACATTCCTTCTCTGTTGCCGAATAATTCTTTTCAGGTTTGTTGAGGCTGCGTGACGCATATGCTATTGGTAAATCCTTTCCTATTTCTCCCTGGCTAAGTACAGCTCCTATGGCGTATTCGGATGCGTCTGTAGTCACGATAAAAGGTTTGGTGAAATCCGGGTACTGTAATATAGGTTGTTAACAGAGTTCTTTACGTAGTTGGTTGAAGCTTTGATCTTGTTCTTCCGTCCATTTGAATTTAATGCCCTTTCCTAGTAAATTGATTAACGGTTTTGACTTCACGGTGAAATCTGGTATAAATCTTCTGTAGTATCCTGCTAAGCCCAAAAATTGTTGAATGTTTTTCTGCGTTTTCGGTGTGGGAAAGTCTTGCACAGCTTTCAATTTCCTTGGATCCGGTCTTACTCCCTTTTCGGAAATTATGTGTCCTAAATATGCAACTTCTTTGCGTAGAAATTCGCATTTGTTAGTTTGAAGGGTTAAGCCTTGTTCCCGAAGGCGGTTCAATAATTTTTTAACTTTGATGTTATGTTCTTGTAATGATGAAGCGTAAACGACAATGTCGTCCAGGTAAACGAAGAGGTCTGTTCCTTGTAGTCCGGTGAGAACTTGATCCATGAGGCGTTGAAATGTAGGTGGAGCGTTCTTTAATCCAAAAGGCATTCTTGAAAATTCGTAATGTCCATGCGGTGTGGTGAATGCTGTTTTTTGCTTGTCCTTTGAGTTCATTTCTATCTGATGAAATCCACTGGCGAGATCGAAAACTGAAAAATATTTCGCTCCTCCTAATCGGTCCAAAATTTCTGTGATTTGTGGTAATGGATATTTATCGGAGATTGTCTTTTCATTTAATGCGCGAAAGTCTATTACCATACGCCAGCGTTTGTTTCCCTGTGAGTCAGCTTTCTTCGGTACGATCCATAAAGGTGAATTGTAGGGTGATTTTGACGGAGTAATTATGCCTTGTGATAATAATGCGCTAACCTGTTTTTGTATTTCGTCCTGATGTACAGGCGGATATCGATACTGTCTTGTATTTACTGGTATTTCATCTATGGTGTGAATCGAATGATTAAAATCGACTGCTTTTCCTAATTTGTCTCCAAGCAGGAAAAATCGGTCTGGAAATTCTTTTATTAAATCAATGACGGATGCTCGTTCCTCTCTGTTTAAATGGTTGGTATTTAGGGTATTTATGAGGTTTCCTATCCTATCTTCTTTTGTCCTGAATTTAGTTGGGTGTTCTGCATACGAGCAAAGGTCTTCGTCCGATGTACTCAAAAAATCGTATGGTTCTATTGTCTGTGGTTCTATCTCTATGTCGAGGTCTTCGCTGCTGGTGTTCGTTGCTAGGACGTGACATTTTCCGCTATTATTGGTTACAGCTGCTTCTCCTATGTAGAGTTGATTGTGAGTTTTAATACGCGGTAAATATCCTTCTTTTACTGTCGGGTTTGCTATTTTTACCGCGATCTGTTGTATCGTGCGAGCTTCGAGTCGGTGTTTAGTTGAAGATTGCGGTTTTGAGGATGAAAGTAGATTCTGGTGGTTTGAAAAACGCAGTGGTTTAACAGGTTTGTCTTTTAGTACCATGGTTCCATGATAATATGAAATTTCGACTTCTTCCTGCATTAAGAATGGGTTTCCGATGAGTCCATCGGCGTCTATTGCAAGAGTTTTTACGACCTAGAAAAATGCGGGTGTATCATGAATGTGCAATATTGTGGTTCGTATCGTGCGAATTGGAGTTGCCGTTAATCCGATTATTTCTATCGACTCGCGAGAATTTATTATTGCTTTTGTTCCTAAAACATTGAGAGGTACTAAATTGATAGCTGCACCACAATCAATCAAAAATGTTCCCTTTTCTGATTCCAATTCTGGTATTTTGGCTTCGAAACGTGGGGCAGGTGTTTCCTTGATGAGGAGTCGTTGTCGAAGTGTACTGTTTTTTGACGACGGTTTTCGTTTCCGCTCATCGTGTCGCCGGTACGGTGAGCGCGATTGTAGTTTAAAGACCCGTTTGATTCAGCCGACGAATCTCGCGAGTCGCGTCGATATTTGGGAGCGCGCGGATTCTTTCTACAAGATTTTCCGTCGTGTCCCGTGGTTTCGCAATGCCAACAATATAATTTTGGTTCGCGGTGTCTTTCGGAATTTTTTAATATCGAATAACGATTTCCTTCATCCTTAGGAAAATCGTAAGTGCGCCTCGAAGGGGAAATCGAGGGGCTCCTTTGTCGCACGGACCATGCGGTCGCACGTGGTTGCTCTTCTCGATCCTCTTGAGGTTCAAATGTCCTGGCGTGCCGCCCTCGGTCATAACGACTTGGCGAGCCAGGATACGACACTTGACTGTCGCGGTGGCGATAATCTTCGGTCTCACGATCCTTTCGTGACCACCTTGCAGGTGATTCGTTCCGGGGCGTCTGTCTTCGATTCCGTAGTTTCCTGTCTATGTGCAGCACGGCGTCGTAAGCGTCTTCAAGAGTCCGTATGTCTCTAAATTGTGCCGACACCTTCCAAGAAATCCGATCCGGTAAACCCTCGATGAAATTTTCCAAAACATCTTTTTCCATCTCCTTGATGAAATCTTCGGCGTTGTCCCGGTATCTTTCTCGAATGGCTCCGCGCGCGCAATAAACCAGATGGCTAGTCCTGTCGACGTACTGTCGCAGACTTTCACCTTCGCGGATACGTAAACTCGCGATGTCTACTTGGAAATACGACAAACTTTTTCCCGGCGCAAATCTCTTTTTTAAATGTTTAATCAATTCGTTTACACTCACGAATTTATGCTCTAGCGTGCACCTACGTGCGGGACCTATGAGTTTAGTCAGAACAATTGCTAGGTAATCGGCTTCCGAACCCTCAGGTATCAATGTTAAACCGTCCTCCACACTTTGTGCAAAACGCGATAACGATGGAGTTTCTCCGTCGAAAGTCGGTATCGTCGATGTAACGTTCTGTATGCACGTCTTCTGTGTCAAAAGTGACATTGAATTGGCGAGTGACAATGTCAAGTTCATGATATCGTTTGACGAAATATTTCCTTGTGAACTTGTCATTTTTAATAATTTATTTTACTTCAACTAGAGAAAACTAGTATATTTTAATCCAATTAACAGTGTGTATTAACTAGTGAAAACTAGTATATTCTTAACAAAAGTTAACTGGTTGACTTAACTAGCGAAAACTAGTATATCGTCTAAATTCAATAAGAGAAACTTCAACTTCTCAAGAAACCCAAAAATTACGTAGCGATTCTAAAATAGTTAAATCCCACCGCTGTCACCAGTTTCTGTTACGAGCCAGGGCCGTGCAGCGCGCGTGGCCTGCGAGTGCAAGAGAGAGTATGGAATATGGTATCAATTTGTTAATTAGGTGCACGGACGAACCCGATGCAAGATCGGGGAGCCGCTAGGATAGTTGATAACGAGGACGAACCTGATGCGAAATCAGGGAGCCTCTAGGATGGAGTCACTTACGGACGAACCTGGTGCGAAACCAGGGAGCCGTAGGAGGGTGTAATGTCGTGAACGAACCCGATGCGTAATCGGGGAGTCACTAGGATGGTTAATAACGACGCAGACGAACCCAATGCGAAATCGGGGAGCTGCTAGGAGGTTGGAACAAACGCAGACGAACTCGATGCGTAATCGAGGAGCTGCTGGGAGGTTGGATAAATCACAGACGAACCTGATGCGTAATCAGGGAGCTGTAGGATGCGGACGAACCTGGTGCGTAAGCAGGGAGCCGCTAGGATGGTATTAGATTGCGTGGACGAACTCGATGCGTAATCGAGGAGCCACTAGGTTGTAAGAATTTGTATTTGGATTAAGGATGTGTTAATTGACCTCGTAACTTCAATTATTAAATATAATATAACCCGAGCGGTAAGGTTATATTATTGTGGGAACGTTTAACTAACAATAATCGCTTTATATAATGATGGGTTAAAGAAGATAAGTAACTCTGATTTAATAATGAAACTAGATATATTCTTAAACAAACAGAAAGATACAAGTGTCTTGTGTAGTTTGTCGCGTCAAAGAATGATTATAAATACCTAAAATGTTTTTGCTCGGTGTTGACGCACTGGCGATGCGGGGGTAAGTCGGTTGAAACTAAAGGCCGTAATAGAATTTATGCCGGTTCACGGATTCTATATGGTTTAATATTGATACGAAAGGGTACTGTAGCCCGATCTCACTAGATATAACTGACTATCAAAATCGTAGACAGCGTAACGAGAGACGTGACGTTGACTCTAAACGTGACGATACGATTATGATCCCCCGAGTAATGAAGTCGCGGGGTTTATATACCCAAAAATCTGTGGGGGAGGATTCGGATGTACGTTAGACATTACCCATTCGGTATCTCCGAATTTCGTTAGTCACCGAGCAGCTGCATTTCGTGGGAACTGACTCTACATTCCAAAGGGTAGATAAGTAGCAGGGCGTTTTCCTAATGCACGCAAGTGGTATAGAAAAATTGGGGAACGAAACGTTCGGCATACGTAACAGTAACCTCATTAATAAGGTCTAAGCTTCTGTGGCGTCGCCTCCCATGCTCGCCACTAGAGGGGTCGCGCTCTCACAAGCGCTCGACCGACCCCTCCGTTGCTATATATACACTCCTCGAACGACTTCCCAATATCCCAGTCGTCTAAGGCAGGGCCTGCTAGAAAGCCTTACTGATGAGTCCACTGGCAGGCCCGGACGAAACGCGCCCCCTCCTTTCCTTTTCTGTCCTCCTACGAATTCTCACGAGATCCCCTACCCGCAGCGAAGCAGCGCCACAATTGGTGACCCGGACGGTGAATTGGACAACTAGGAAGCAGCTCGAGAATTTTCCAGGAAACCGCAGACCCGCACGCAGCGTAGGACGAAGGAGGCAGCGCCGAACAACCGTGTCTAATCGTACTAGCAAATAGCTCTTTCGTAATCCCTCTCCTAAGGTGGCCTTTCGTTCACTCGATCGCTCGGTCCTGACCAAATCTACCTGACGAGGCCGTCGTCTCCAGGAGGACACAGATTGGCAGGATTCGAAGCAGCAGCAATAGCACGCATAGTGGGGCCACAGGTAGGACAGCAGCATATACGCTCGATGACTTCAGGAGCGCAAGGCACGAGGACGACTCGCCGCGCCAGACGATCAAGAGAACGACCACGCAGCAGCCAGAAATCACGCAATATCCTACGGCAATAGAATCGAAGTTCTAGCCAGGATCAGAGAAAAATCTCCAGTGATCGTCAATCGAGATAGAGGCGCTATACGAAGACACGACGACGACGACAAGTCCCAGAGGAACGGAACAACTGTAGATAATGTACATAGTATTCGATAAGTCCTGTAAATAGTAGACTTAATCCGGTATCGTTAGCACTGGCAGGGGGGTAATGTGGCGTCGCCTCCCATGCTCGCCACTAGAGGGGTCGCGCTCTCACAAGCGCTCGACCGACCCCTCCGTTGCTATATATACACTCCTCGAACGACTTCCCAATATCCCAGTCGTCTAAGGCAGGGCCTGCTAGAAAGCCTTACTGATGAGTCCACTGGCAGGCCCGGACGAAACGCGCCCCCTCCTTTCCTTTTCTGTCCTCCTACGAATTCTCACGAGATCCCCTACCCGCAGCGAAGCAGCGCCACACTTCATTTAACAGAAAGAATCAGTGCTTAATTTCGATTGATAACAAATTTTTTGCCTCAAAGTGCACAAAAAATATGTATTTCAATTTTCTTGGCTAGTAAAAGCTATAAGAGTGTTCTAATTTTAAGTAAATTGTAGCTTATACGATACCTTATTATAATATATAATATGTACATACTTTGATAGGCGAACATGGTAATTTGTACATCACCTTCAAAATTGCTTCCTAAATCATGATGACCCATTTTGAATTGAAATATCTTCACAAGGGTTGTCACTAAAACTTTAAAGCTAACAGCAAAATATGCACAGATACCTTATTTGTTAATAGCATTAATTTGATTTCATGAATTACAAACTTTTTTTAAAATTTTGTCCACGTTTTCGGGAAACTGAACCACGGTGTGCCGTCTCGGGCTCCAAATTGGACTGCAAAATATGCAACAAGGGGACGCACCCCTTATATCGTTGCGAAAAATTCTTCGCGTTGCCGAGCGACAAACGTCTCGACGTCGTGAGTAAAAGTATGCCTAAACTGCCTGTAATGCAATCATACAACGGATCATTGCAAGGTCGGGAAATGTCAAATGTGCAACGAGCGGCACAACGCCAAACTACACCCGGAATCGACGCGAAAGGAAGCATAACTCGATAAATCACACGCAAAACCACGGAAACGGAAGCGAAAACCTAGGAAAATCGCACTGGTAAATAATGTATCGGCCAGCGAGTTGATGTCCACTGCAATCGTTCGTGCAGTGGACACCGAGCCGAAACTCATCGAAGGCTGAACATTATTGGACACGTGTTCCAACGCGAAATACATTACCGAGGCGTTCGCGAGAGTGAGAGAGTGTGTTTTCCAATGGAATACGGTATCGGTTTGTTAATAAGGTGCACGGACGAACCCGATGCGAAATCGGGAAACCGCTAGAATTGATGATAGCGAGGACGAACCTGATGCGAAATCAGGGATCCTCTAGGATGGAGTCACGTACAGATGAACCCGGTGCGAAACCAGGGAGCTGGAAAAATGTAAGGTTTCACGGACGAACCAGGGGCTTTATACCCTGGGAGCCACGTAGGTTTTTAGGATGCTTTTAAGATCTTGCTCTGCCGTAATGGTACCCATCGAGCGGTAAAGGTGTACCGAGTTCGTGAGATACTCCTAGACTTACAGTTAATATGGTTCAGGGTTGAATTACGTGAATAATACAAGTGAGGAATGCTACTTGAATATTATTCATCTTAACGATGCTCAAGTACAGTGATGGATTAACAAAACTGGTACTATTGCTAGGTTGCCTTGACGGCTAAAGATCTATGTCGGCTTTTACGCGGCACGTTCGCGGGAGCTACTTCTCGATTAGTCTAATGGACACTCGCTAATAAAATCGCTAAGGTAGGTACGTTGCTTGATGGGGATTATAGCCCGATCTTGCCTCGAGTGTCAAAGTAACGTTGTGTCGAGAGTTTTAGAAAAACTGAGCTCCCCGAGTGAGAAAACGCGGCCCTTATATACTTGAAAATGCTCTGTGCAGTGACGGGGCATTACCATGTAAGGTAGTGGAAATTGGGCCGGGTGCTCATATACGGCATGAGTCAACCCCATCCGGAAGGGTTGTGCACTAGATCATCGGGCCAACGCCCAAGCTACCAAACGTTTCGGTCCCATACATGAATGATATGTAACATAGATTACAAGAATTCGTATTTGGATATCCAGGTAATACGGACGAACCTAATGTGAGGTCAAGGAGCCGCAGGAAATGTTACAATAGTTTGCCTCGTAACTTCAAATTATTAAATCTAATATAACTCGAACGGTTAGGTTATATTATTGTTGGAACGTTTTACTAATAATCACTTTATGTAATGATGGGTTAGGACCTCTGATTTGATAATGAAACTGAATATATTCTTAAATCAACAAGTTATATACAAATGTTCAGTCTAAATTATGTCACGTTAAAAGAATTGTATAATTACCAAAATGATTATTGCACGGTGTTGACGATGCGAGGGGTACGAACGGTTGACAGTAATTGCCGTAATAGAATTTATACCGGTTCATGGATTCTAGATGGTTTAAAATTGATACGAAAGGGTACTGTAGCCCGATCTCACGAGATGCAACTGACTATCAAAACCGTGGACAGCGTAACGAGACGTGATGCTAACTCTAAACGTAATTGTACGATTCTGATCCCCCGAGTAAGGAAACCGAGGGGTTTATATACCCAAATATCTATGGGGGAGGATTCAGATGCACGTTAGACATTACCATATTTGGTAATCTCCGAACTTCGTTAGTCACCGAGCAGCTGCATCTCGTGGGAACTGACTCTACATTCCAAAGGGTAGATAAGTAGCAGGGCGTTTTCCTAGTGCACGCAAGTGGTACGGAAAAATTGGGGAACGAAACGTTCGGCATACGTAACATCTCTCTCCCCCCCAAGATGAAACATCGCGTTTCGCGTGATGCTTTCACATTAGGAAAACGCCTTGTTACTTTGTAGTGAAGAGAAAAACAGAAAAAATATATTCGCGAAAAACAAGAAAATAATAAGTTAAACGTGTCGGGTGTAGTGTTGTGTTGTGTAGTGTACTTATCGTTAATGATGTTCTTTTAGCTCCGCACGACGTAGCCCGCCTCCAACCAGTATTGTGCTACGTCCACCGGTGGTTGTCCTGGAAGACGGTCCAGGTGAAGTACTGCGGTGATTCCGTCTTCCGTGTCGTCGATTTCGGTGACTCGGCCTCTCCTGTTGCACAGTGCGAGGGTCGCGATCCTTGTTATCGCATTTACCGGCCTGTTGTTCCTTGGTTTGACTCCCTTGAGATGGATTTTCACCGCCATCCATGGCAGTGCTTGGTAGCGTGGTGGGAGTGCTCGCAACTGGCGGAGCTGAACCTCTGCCATTTTACCGAAGTCGCCGAGGAAGAGGTTGCATCCCTGCGTGGTGGCCTGTTCAATTCTTCCCCTTCTCCATAGTCCGTTTATGAGTGCTGCCACCAGTCGTCCCGGCTGCAGGGCGCTCAGTGGCAGGGGGTACAGGTCTCCCCGACTCTGCATATGGTGGTGTAGCTCGTGGGCCATTGCTCGTCCTCGGGGGAGGTCTGTCTCCGTTACTGCCCACAGCTCCGTCATTCCCACCACGTGGGTCGTAATCACTCCGGCCTCAGTGCCCAGTGCTCCAGCCGTGATGGTCTTCATATTAATATTTATCGGGCTCCCGGTGTAAATGAAAAAATGTTTTCGTCCGTTACGATTTTGATGCCCGTCCAGTCTCGTTGTGGCTGCTCCTTTTTTATTCTTTCTAGTTGCTGCGTTTTCCTTGTCTGCGTGGCGCGGCCCTTTCGCACTGCTCCGGCTGGACAGGGTTGATATCTTCTCGGTGTCAGGAGCGTTCCTTCTCGTTCCTGGTGCGGTGTGGTCTGTGTCGCGTTGTCGGTCTTCATCGACGTCTGAGACTGGAGTGATTTCGGTACGGTCCGGCATCTTGCTTTTAAAGGCCCCGAACCCCGCTTCGGTTTCTCTGTATGGGGGTGGAGGGGATTTTAGGGGTGCAAGTATCTTAGAAAATTGTGGCGCTAGGCTTGTCGTTCCTCTGCTCTAGTTCGGTGATTCTAGGTATTTTTATTGCCATTTCGCTTGGTTCTTCAGGGGGTTGTGTGATTCTTGCTTTTCTGTTAACCCAGGTTTTCCTAAATATTATTATTATACCCGCCACAATTAATACCGTGGCAATGGTTCCGATAGATGTAATATTCATAATTTTTTGGTCACGAAGACTGGTTCGGCGGATTGATAATTCCCTTGCTTTTTGTTCTATTTCAACGAGTGATAAAGCTGCCGGTAACTTATCCCAGGTAGAGGTATTGAGGTTCGTGTCTAATGTATCTCTTTCCAAGACTTCGAGGTGATGTGTGGTAGGTTCCGGTAATATTGTCGATAAATTGTATGTGGTTGAGGGGTAGTAGATGATGTCCTCTGTGGTTTTTATTGTTTCCATGGCTTTGAATTGTATTGCGTTAATTGTTGCCCGGCATCCCGGTTTGAGTTCGAATATGCCTGTTTTCGAAATATTTTGTATTGCTCCTTTTTCTCCCTGACAATAAATCCGCGCCTTCTGTTGTTCCGGCATAAAGTACAACCAAGCAGACGGTCTGTTTAAGCTTTGCCAATATGGTTTTATGAGAGAAGTTATTTTTATTTCGCAAGTTGACCATTTCATCGCAGAAGGATTTAATAAGGCTGAAGATTCACAGATAGGATGGCGGTCAGTTTGATATATTGGTAATGTTGATGGTCCCACGAATTGTTGACGATGGAAGTGACAATGATTCAGGTAATCCTCCGTTGGAGTGATGTATTGTTGTTCGTCTGATGATATGGCAATGAATTGAATTCTTGGGGTAATATAAGAAACTACGGCTTTCTCCCTAATTTTATGTACGGATGGGCAAGGGTATATCTTGTATAAATTGTAAGCTCTCGATTCGAGTAAAGGTATCGAGAGTTCGAAGATTATTCTTCCTCTTTTAAATACTACATTTAAATTAGTGATCTTCTCAATTTGTTCCGTGAGCAATTCTTCTGGAGTTAATGGAAACTCGTGTTTTGATGTCTGCTTAATCTTCTGGGCTGATCGTAGTAACTGTGTTGTAGTCGTCTAGTCCCCTTTCAATTTCGAATATTGCTTCTCTTTCCGCTGCTTCGAAACGTAGTTTACTGACGTTGGATTCTGTTTCTCGGAACATTAACGAGTGTTCGGCCATAGTCTTCATTAATTGGGTTGTAACTTTGGTTATATTCACCATTCTGTCGTGAGTTGCAGAAAATTCGGCTCTAATTATATGGGTTTGTTTTCCTATCAGTTCAGTTATTTCGCGCTGATTACTATATATTTTGTTCAGCTCCTGATCGTAGTATTCCGCGTCCTCTTGTGTCAAAGTTCCGAATAGTGTTTTGCTTACGCTGCCGATGAATCCGAAAGGTGCGCTGCGACGTGGTGATTTAAAATTCGGAATATCTCCTATTGCGGTTTTTATTAGGTTAGCGTAATGTGCTGCGTTTTCCTCCTTTCTAATTAACCGGGATCCCCACTCTTTGCTGAGGCATTGGAGGGAATTATGACGGTCACAGAGTTGATTGATGGCTTGGATGAATTCCAGTACAGGTGGAGCATGACCGAGATATCGGTTAACATCCAATGACGTAACTAAACGCCATTGCGTACGGAAGATCCTGATTTGTGGCAGTTTTTCGTAGAATAACCCGGCATCTTCTTCCAGCGTTGTTATAGTTGAACCATTGCTAATTAATTCTTCGGCCGTGGTCAACGATATCAGAAGTATCCAGATGAAAATCATGGTTATTCCTCGCTAAAGACGAGAAATGAGCAGGTTTTAATTTATCTTGATGTTTCGTGACTATTTTATTATCAGCTTGAATTACTACATTGTTTCGGTCTGTTACGTCTATGATTTTGTACGGTCCACTGTAATGCGGGTCGAATTTATTTGTACGCGGTTCCAGGAGTACGTAAACATAGTCGCCTACTTTGAAATCTACCGGGTTTTGAACGTCTGTCGTAGTAATCTTTTGACCGGAGTTTTGATTTATTTAAATTGTTTGACGTGATGTTACTGTTCGCGCTCGAAGTAGTGTAGTTGGATTGAAAATTTATTTGGTTCGTGATTTGAGAGGTTTATCTTTTTTTACAATAATAAAGTGTACTGTATATACATGAGCTATTGAACGCGATGAACTATATGAGGAACTGTTCCCCCGTTCTACTTTACAAAATGCGTTCAATCTTTTCCAATGTTCGTCGTTCGAAAAACAAACTAAGAGTGCAGTCTTGTCCGGAGTCCGTTTCCTCCTCAGCTTAGGTCCCCACCAAGAGGTAGTATGGGGGTGTTCTGTGGAATCTAGACTGTATTGATTGGCCATCGATTTGGGAGAGGCGGACCCATTTTCTGCCCCATGTCGGCAAGAAACTCCTCCCTCACCTCGGTGGTGAAGAAAAGTCCCAGGCCACCCCGGTGAGGGTGGACGAGGTTTCCTCCCCAAATCGAAGGCCGCGTTAATTTATCAAGGAAGAAACAAAACTACGGATTATCACCGCAACAAGAGGTTGCGTCTGGTTTGTATCTGTTTTATGGCTATATTGTTCCGCGTGTCGGCGATGGCCGTAGTTGTCGGTGCCTACATTTGGCCTCGATGACCGTGCCACCCGCGTAATAATATAGCCCTTCGCTGGTCAACTCGAGTGTAGCGTTTCTTTCAAAAACCAAAATTCCTTTTACACTGACATTTGCCAGATGCGGGAGGCTCGAAGACCTTCGCAACGTAGTACCGATCCCGCATCTGGCAATGTAAAGGACCGGAAACCACTCGAGTTGGCCAGCGGAATGTACGCATTTTGTTTCACCGAACAGTTTGTATGTCTCTAAAATATGCCGACACCCACCAAGAAATCCGATCCGGCAAGCCATCGATGAAATTGTCCAAAACATCTCTTTCCATCTCCTTGATGATATCTTCGGCGTTGTCCCGGTATCATTCCCGAATGGCTCCGCGCTTGCAATAAACCACATGCCTCATCCTGTCGACGTACTGTCGCAGCCTTTCACCCTCGCGAATACGTAGTTACGAGCGCGAGCGCGAGATCCTGGATTCGGTCAAGGGCAGTATTTCGGTCCCATATATGAGTGATATGTAACAACCTAAACTCGCGATGTCTACTTGGAAGTATGACAAACTTTCATCCAGCGCAAATCTCTTTCTTAAATGTTTAATCAATTCGTGCTCTAAGGTGCACCTTCGTGCCGGACCTATGAGTTTAGTCACAACAGTCGCCAGATAATGGGCTTCCGAACCCTCAGGTATCAATGTTAACCCGTCCTCCACACTTTGTGCAAAATGCGATAAAGATGGAGTTTCTCCGTCGAAAGTCGGTATCGTCGATGTAACGGTCTGTATGCATGTCTTTTGTGTCAAGAGTGACATTGAATTGGCAAGCGGTAATGTCATGTTCATAATATTGTTCGACGAAATATTTGCTTGTGAACATGTCATTTTAATAATTTATTATAATTCACCTAGACAAAACTAAAATATTTAAATCCAATTAACAATGTGTATTAACTAGCGAAAACTAGTATATCGTCTAAATTCAAGAAGAGAAACTTCAACTTCACACGAAACCCAAAAATTACGTAAAGATTCTAAAATAGTTAGATCCCACCACTGCCATCAGTTTCTGTTACGAGCCAGGGCCGTGCAGCGCGCGTGGCCTGCGAGTGCGAAAGAGAGTATGGAATATGGTATCAATTTGTTAGTTAGGTGCACGGACGAACCCGATGCGAAATCAAGGAGCCACTGGGTTGTAAGAATTTGTATTTGGATTCAGGATATGTTAATTGACTACGTAACTTTCAATTATTAAATATAATATAACCCGAGCGGTAAGGTTATATTATTGTGGAAACGTTTAACTAATAATAATCGCTTTATATAATGATGGGTTAAAGAAGCTAGATAACTCTGATCTAATAATAAAACTAGACATATCCTTAAACCAACAAGTAAAATACAAGTGTCTTGTGTATGTTGTGTCGCGCTTAAAGAATGATTATATTTACCTAAAATGATCCAGCGCGGTGTTGCACTTGCGATGCGGGGGTAAGTCGGTTGAAAATAAAGGCCGTAATAGAATTTATACTGGTTCACGGATTCTATATGGTTTAAAATTGATACGAAAGGGTACTGTAGCCCGATCTCACGAGATGCAACTGACTCTCAGAACCGTGGACAGCGTAACGAGACGTGATGTTAACTCTAAACGTAACTGTACGATTCTGATACCCCGAGTAAGGAAACCAAGGGGTTTATATACACAACTATCTGTGGGGGAGGATTCAGATGCACGTTAGACATTACCATATTCGGTAATCCCCGACATTCCTTAGTCTCCGAGCGGCTGCATCTCGTGGGAATTGATTCAACGGATATGAAAAGCTGTTACATAAGCAATTGCAACTATAAGGTACCATTGCACCGGCGAGTGCATTCAGCGGATATGAAGAGCTGTTACATAAGCGATTGCAACTATAAGGTACCATTGCACCGGCGAGTGCATTCAGCGGATATGAAGAGCTGTTACATAAGCGATTGCAACTATAAGGTACCATTGCACCGGCGAGTGCATTCAGCGGATATGAAGAGCTGTTACATAAGCGATTGCAACTATAAGGTACCATTGCACCGGCGAGTGCATTCAGCGGATATGAAGAGCTGTTACATAAGCGATTGCAACTATAAGGTACCATTGCACCGGCGAGTGCATTCAGCGGATATGAAGAGCTGTTACATAAGCGATTGCAACTATAAGGTACCATTGCACCGGCGAGTGCATTCAGCGGATATGAAGAGCTGTTACATAAGCGATTGCAACTATAAGGTACCATTGCACCGGCGAGTGCATTCAGCGGATATGAAGAGCTGTTACATAAGCGATTGCAACTATAAGGTACCATTGCACCGGCGAGTGCATTCAGCGGATATGAAGAGCTGTTACATAAGCGATTGCAACTATAAGGTACCATTGCACCGGCGAGTGCATTCAGCGGATATGAAGAGCTGTTACATAAGCGATTGCAACTATAAGGTACCATTGCACCGGCGAGTGCATTCAGCGGATATGAAGAGCTGTTACATAAGCGATTGCAACTATAAGGTACCATTGCACCGGCGAGTGCATTCAGCGGATATGAAGAGCTGTTACATAAGCGATTGCAACTATAAGGTACCATTGCACCGGCGAGTGCATTCAGCGGATATGAAGAGCTGTTACATAAGCGATTGCAACTATAAGGTACCATTGCACCGGCGAGTGCATTCAGCGGATATGAAGAGCTGTTACATAAGCGATTGCAACTATAAGGTACCATTGCACCGGCGAGTGCATTCAGCGGATATGAAGAGCTGTTACATAAGCGATTGCAACTATAAGGTACCATTGCACCGGCGAGTGCATTCAGCGGATATGAAGAGCTGTTACATAAGCGATTGCAACTATAAGGTACCATTGCACCGGCGAGTGCATTCAGCGGATATGAAGAGCTGTTACATAAGCGATTGCAACTATAAGGTACCATTGCACCGGCGAGTGCATTCAGCGGATATGAAGAGCTGTTACATAAGCGATTGCAACTATAAGGTACCATTGCACCGGCGAGTGCATTCAGCGGATATGAAGAGCTGTTACATAAGCGATTGCAACTATAAGGTACCATTGCACCGGCGAGTGCATTCAGCGGATATGAAGAGCTGTTACATAAGCGATTGCAACTATAAGGTACCATTGCACCGGCGAGTGCATTCAGCGGATATGAAGAGCTGTTACATAAGCGATTGCAACTATAAGGTACCATTGCACCGGCGAGTGCATTCAGCGGATATGAAGAGCTGTTACATAAGCGATTGCAACTATAAGGTACCATTGCACCGGCGAGTGCATTCAGCGGATATGAAGAGCTGTTACATAAGCGATTGCAACTATAAGGTACCATTGCACCGGCGAGTGCATTCAGCGGATATGAAGAGCTGTTACATAAGCGATTGCAACTATAAGGTACCATTGCACCGGCGAGTGCATTCAGCGGATATGAAGAGCTGTTACATAAGCGATTGCAACTATAAGGTACCATTGCACCGGCGAGTGCATTCAGCGGATATGAAGAGCTGTTACATAAGCGATTGCAACTATAAGGTACCATTGCACCGGCGAGTGCATTCAGCGGATATGAAGAGCTGTTACATAAGCGATTGCAACTATAAGGTACCATTGCACCGGCGAGTGCATTCAGCGGATATGAAGAGCTGTTACATAAGCGATTGCAACTATAAGGTACCATTGCACCGGCGAGTGCATTCAGCGGATATGAAGAGCTGTTACATAAGCGATTGCAACTATAAGGTACCATTGCACCGGCGAGTGCATTCAGCGGATATGAAGAGCTGTTACATAAGCGATTGCAACTATAAGGTACCATTGCACCGGCGAGTGCATTCAGCGGATATGAAGAGCTGTTACATAAGCGATTGCAACTATAAGGTACCATTGCACCGGCGAGTGCATTCAGCGGATATGAAGAGCTGTTACATAAGCGATTGCAACTATAAGGTACCATTGCACCGGCGAGTGCATTCAGCGGATATGAAGAGCTGTTACATAAGCGATTGCAACTATAAGGTACCATTGCACCGGCGAGTGCATTCAGCGGATATGAAGAGCTGTTACATAAGCGATTGCAACTATAAGGTACCATTGCACCGGCGAGTGCATTCAGCGGATATGAAGAGCTGTTACATAAGCGATTGCAACTATAAGGTACCATTGCACCGGCGAGTGCATTCAGCGGATATGAAGAGCTGTTACATAAGCGATTGCAACTATAAGGTACCATTGCACCGGCGAGTGCATTCAGCGGATATGAAGAGCTGTTACATAAGCGATTGCAACTATAAGGTACCATTGCACCGGCGAGTGCATTCAGCGGATATGAAGAGCTGTTACATAAGCGATTGCAACTATAAGGTACCATTGCACCGGCGAGTGCATTCAGCGGATATGAAGAGCTGTTACATAAGCGATTGCAACTATAAGGTACCATTGCACCGGCGAGTGCATTCAGCGGATATGAAGAGCTGTTACATAAGCGATTGCAACTATAAGGTACCATTGCACCGGCGAGTGCATTCAGCGGATATGAAGAGCTGTTACACAAGCAATCAAACCCCCTCCGGAAGGGGTTGTGCGCTAGATCATGGGGCCCATGCCCAAGCTACCAACGTTTCGGTCCTATATGTGAGTGATATGTAAGAACGTAAACTCGCGATGTCTACTTGGAAGTATGACAAACTTTCACCCCGCGCAAATCTCTTTCTTAAAGGTTTAATCAATTCGTGCTCTAAGGTGCACCTTCGTGCCGGACCTATGAGTTTAGTCAGAACAGTCGCCAGATAATGGGCTTCCGAACCCTCAGGTATCAATGTTAACCCGTCCTCCACACTTTGTGCAAAATGCGATAAAGATGGAGTTTCTCCGTCGAAAGTCGGTATCGTCGATGTAACGGTCTGTATGCATGTCTTTTGTGTCAAGAGTGACATTGAATTGGCAAGCGGTAATGTCAAGTTCATAATATTGTTCGACGAAATATTTGCTTGTGAACATGTCATTTTAATAATTTATTATAATTCACCTAGACAAAACTAAAATATTTAAATCCAATTAACAATGTGTATTAACTAGCGAAAACTAGTATATCGTCTAAATTCAAGAAGAGAAACTTCAACTTCTCACGAAACCCAAAAATTACGTAAAGATTCTAAAATAGTTAGATCCCACCACTGCCATCAGTTTCTGTTACGAGCCAGGGCCGTGCAGCGCGCGTGGCCTGCGAGTGCGAAAGAGAGTATGGAATATGGTATCAATTTGTTAGTTAGGTGCACGGACGAACTCGATGCGAAATCAAGGAGCCACTGGGTTGTAAGAATTTGTATTTGGATTCAGGATATGTTAATTGACTACGTAACTTTCAATTATTAAATATAATATAACCCGAGCGGTAAGGTTATATTATTGTGGAAACGTTTAACTAATAATAATCGCTTTATATAATGATGGGTTAAAGAAGCTAGATAACTCTGATCTAATAATAAAACTAGACATATCCTTAAACCAACAAGTAAAATACAAGTGTCTTGTGTATGTTGTGTCGCGCTTAAAGAATGATTATATTTACCTAAAATGATCCAGCGCGGTGTTGCACTTGCGATGCGGGGGTAAGTCGGTTGAAAATAAAGGCCGTAATAGAATTTATACTGGTTCACGGATTCTATATGGTTTAAAATTGATACGAAAGGGTACTGTAGCCCGATCTCACGAGATGCAACTGACTATCAAAACCGTGGACAGCGTAACGAGGCGTGATGTTAACTCTAAACGTAACTGTACGATTCTGATACCCCGAGTAAGGAAACCAAGGGGTTTATATACACAACTATCTGTGGGGGAGGATTCAGATGCACGTTAGACATTACCATATTCGGTAATCCCCGAAATTCCTTAGTCTCCGAGCGGATGCATCTCGTGTGAACTGATTCAACGGATATGAAAAGCTGTTACATAAGCTATTGCAACTATAAGGTACCATTGCACCGGCGAGTGCATTCAGCGGATATGAAGAGCTGTTACATAAGCAATTGCAACTATAAGGTACCATTGCACCGGCGAGTGCATTCAGCGGATATGAAGAGCTGTTACATAAGCAATTGCAACTATAAGGTACCATTGCACCGGCGAGTGCATTCAGCGGATATGAAGAGCTGTTACATAAGCGATTGCAACTATAAGGTACCATTGCACCGGCGAGTGCATTCAGCGGATATGAAGAGCTGTTACATAAGCGATTGCAACTATAAGGTACCATTGCACCGGCGAGTGCATTCAGCGGATATGAAGAGCTGTTACATAAGCGATTGCAACTATAAGGTACCATTGCACCGGCGAGTGCATTCAGCGGATATGAAGAGCTGTTACATAAGCGATTGCAACTATAAGGTACCATTGCACCGGCGAGTGCATTCAGCGGATATGAAGAGCTGTTACATAAGCGATTGCAACTATAAGGTACCATTGCACCGGCGAGTGCATTCAGCGGATATGAAGAGCTGTTACATAAGCGATTGCAACTATAAGGTACCATTGCACCGGCGAGTGCATTCAGCGGATATGAAGAGCTGTTACATAAGCGATTGCAACTATAAGGTACCATTGCACCGGCGGGTGCATTCAGCGGATATGAAGAGCTGTTACATAAGCGATTGCAACTATAAGGTACCATTGCACCGGCGAGTGCATTCAGCGGATATGAAGAGCTGTTACATAAGCGATTGCAACTATAAGGTACCATTGCACCGGCGAGTGCATTCAGCGGATATGAAGAGCTGTTACATAAGCGATTGCAACTATAAGGTACCATTGCACCGGCGAGTGCATTCAGCGGATATGAAGAGCTGTTACATAAGCGATTGCAACTATAAGGTACCATTGCACCGGCGAGTGCATTCAGCGGATATGAAGAGCTGTTACATAAGCGATTGCAACTATAAGGTACCATTGCACCGGCGAGTGCATTCAGCGGATATGAAGAGCTGTTACATAAGCGATTGCAACTATAAGGTACCATTGCACCGGCGAGTGCATTCAGCGGATATGAAGAGCTGTTACATAAGCGATTGCAACTATAAGGTACCATTGCACCGGCGAGTGCATTCAGCGGATATGAAGAGCTGTTACATAAGCAATCAACCCCATCCGGAAGGGGTTGTGCGCTAGATCATGGGGCCCAATGCCCAAGCTACCAAACGTTTCGGTCCTATATGTGAGTGATATGTAAGAACGTAAACTCGCGATGTCTACTTGGAAGTATGACAAACTTTCACCCAGCGCAAATCTCTTTCTTA